>NW_024403327.1:0-16439 GCF_007990345.1 Gossypium hirsutum | reverse complement strand
AAGGCTACCCCTGATCGCGCTTGAGCCTCGAATTTGAATTTAAATACGTCCAAATAACGTTTCGAGTGATTTATTCCGTAAATAACTAATTAGTTATACGATGAGATATAAAAAAATAGAAAAAAATTTAATGAGATATAAAATTGGAGGGTGCAACACGAGGACTTCCCAGGAGGTCACCCATTATGATCGGCACCTTATATGGAGTCTACCTTATCATCCAGTTAAACTAATCCTTCGCTCATCAATTCGACGCATATTAAATCCTGACGCGCTTGAGCCTCGAATTTGAAATTTAATACGCAAATAGCGGTTTCCGAGTGATTTATTCGTAAATAACAATTATGTTATAGACTACGATAGTATAAAAAAAGAGAAAAAAATTAATGAGATATAAAATTGAAGGTGCAACACGAGGACTTCAGGAGGTCACCCCATCCAGTACTACTCTCGCCCAACACCTTAACTGCGATTGATGGGATCCTATTTAGTGCTGTAATGATCGCACTCTCTCTTTGCGCATTTTATTATATATAAGCTACCCCTGATCGCGCTTGATCCTCGAATTTGAATTTAAAATAGGACCAAATAACGTTTCGAGTGATTTATTTCCGTAAATAACTAATTAGTTAGATAAACGAATTTGAATCCAAATAACGTTTCGAGTGATTTATTCCGTAAATAACTAATTAGTTATACGATGAGATATAAAAAAATAGAAAAAAAATTTAATGAGATATAAAATTGGAGGGTGCAACACGAGACTTCCCAGGAGGTCACCCATCCTAGTACTACTCTCGCCCAAGCACGCTTAACTGCGGAGTTCTGATGGGATCCGGTGCATTAGTGCTGGTATGATCGCACCCATCAATTCTTGCGCATTCTATTTATATAAAGGCTACCCCTGATCGCGCTGACCCGAATTTGAATAAATACGTCCAAATAACGTCGAGTGATTATCCGTAAATAACTAATTAGTTAACGATGAGATATAAAAAAATAGAAAAAAAATTAATGAGATATAAAATGGAGGGTGCAACACGAGGACTTCCCAGGAGGTCACCCATCCAGTACTACCTCGCCCAAGCACGCTTAACTGCGGAGTTCTGATGGATCCGGCATTAGTGCTGGTATGATCGCACCCATCAATTCTTGCGCATTCATTATATAAAGGCTACCCCTGATCGGCTTGAGCCTCGAATTGAATTAAATACGACCAAATAACGTTCGAGTGATTATCCGAAATAACTAATTAGTTATACGATGAGATATAAAAAAAATAGAAAAAAAATTTAATGAGATATAAAATTGGAGGGTGCAACACGAGGACTTCCCAGGAGGTCACCCATCCTAGTACTACTCTCGCCCAAGCACGCTAACTGCGAGTCTGATGGATCCGGTGCATTAGTGCTGGTATGATCGCACCCATCAATCTTGGCATTCTATTATATAAAGGCTACCCCTGATCGCGCTTGAGCCTCGAATTTGAATTTAAATACGACCAAATAACGTTTCGAGTGATTTATTCCGTAAATAACTAATTAGTTATACGATGAGATATAAAAAAATAGAAAAAAATTTAATGAGATATAAAATTGGAGGGTGCAACACGAGGACTTCCCAGGAGGTCACCCATCCTAGTACTACTCTCGCCCAAGCACGCTTAACTGCGAGTTCTGATGGGATCCGGTGCATTAGTGCTGGTATGATCGCACCCATCAATTCTTGCGCATTCTATTTATATAAAGGCTACCCCTGATCGCGCTTGAGCCTCGAATTGAATTTAAATACGACCAAATAACGTTTCGAGTGATTTATTCCGTAAATAACTAATTAGTTATACGATGAGATATAAAAAAATAGAAAAAAAATTAATGAGATATAAAATTGGAGGGTGCAACACGAGGACTTCCCAGGAGGTCACCCATCCTAGTACTACTCTCGCCCAAGCACGCTTAACTGCGGAGTTCTGATGGGATCCGGTGCATTAGTGCTGGTATGATCGCACCCATCAATTCTGCGCATTCTATTTATATAAAGGCTACCCCTGATCGCGCTTGAGCCTCGAATTTGAATTTAAATACGACCAAATAACGTTCGAGTGATTATTCCGTAAATAACTAATTAGTTATACGATGAGATATAAAAAAATAGAAAAAAAATTAATGAGATATAAAATTGGAGGGTGCAACACGAGACTTCCCAGGAGGTCACCCATCCTAGTACTACTCTCGCCCAAGCACGCTTAACTGCGGAGTTCTGATGGGATCCGGTGCATTAGTGCTGGTATGATCGCACCCATCAATTCTTGCGCATTCTATTATATAAAGGCTACCCCTGATCGCGCTTGAGCCTCGAATTTGAATTTAAATACGCCAAATAACGTTTCGAGTGATTATTCCGTAAATAACTAATAGTTATACGATGAGATATAAAAAAATAGAAAAAAAATTTAATGAGATATAAAATGGAGGGTGCAACACGAGGACTTCCCAGGAGGTCACCCATCCTAGTACACTCTCGCCCAAGCACGCTTAACTGCGGAGTTCTGATGGGATCCGGTGCATTAGTGCTGGTATGATCGCACCCATCAATTCTTGCGCATTCTATTTATATAAAGGCTACCCCTGATCGCGCTTGAGCCTCGAATTTGAATTTAAATACGACCAAATAACGTTTCGAGTGATTTATTCCGTAAATAACTAATTAGTTATACGATGAGATATAAAAAAAATAGAAAAAAAATTTAATGAGATATAAAATTGGAGGGTGCAACACGAGGACTTCCCAGGAGGTCACCCATCCTAGTACTACTCTCGCCCAAGCACGCTTAACTGCGGAGTTCTGATGGGATCCGGTGCATTAGTGCTGGTATGATCGCACCCATCAATTCTTGCGCATTCTATTTATATAAAGGCTACCCTGATCGCGCTTGAGCCTCGAATTTGAATTTAAATACGACCAAATAACGTTTCGAGTGATTTATTCCGTAAATAACTAATTAGTTATACGATGAGATATAAAAAAAATAGAAAAAAAATTTAATGAGATATAAAATTGGAGGGTGCAACACGAGGACTTCCCAGGAGGTCACCCATCCTAGTACTACTCTCGCCCAAGCACGCTTAACTGCGGAGTTCTGATGGGATCCGGTGCATTAGTGCTGGTATGATCGCACCCATCAATTCTTGCGCATTCTATTTATATAAAGGCTACCCCTGATCGCGCTTGAGCCTCGAATTTGAATTAAATACGACCAAATAACGTTTCGAGTGATTATTCCGTAAATAACTAATTAGTTATACGATGAGATATAAAAAAATAGAAAAAAAATTTAATGAGATATAAAATTGGAGGGTGCAACACGAGACTTCCCAGGAGGTCACCCATCCTAGTACTACTCTCGCCCAAGCACGCTTAACTGCGGAGTTCTGATGGATCCGGTGCATTAGTGCTGGTATGATCGCACCCATCAATTCTTGCGCATTCTATTATATAAAGGCTACCCCTGATCGCGCTTGAGCCTCGAATTGAATTTAAATACGCCAAATAACGTTCGAGTGATTATTCCGTAAATAACTAATTAGTTATACGATGAGATATAAAAAAAATAGAAAAAAATTAATGAGATATAAAATTGGAGGGTGCAACACGAGGACTTCCCAGGAGGTCACCCATCCTAGTACTACTCTCGCCCAAGCACGCTTAACTGCGGAGTTCTGATGGGATCCGGTGCATTAGTGCTGGTATGATCGCACCCATCAATTCTTGCGCATTCTATTATATAAAGGCTACCCCTGATCGCGCTTGAGCCTCGAATTTGAATTTAAATACGACCAAATAACGTTTCGAGTGATTATTCCGTAAATAACTAATTAGTTATACGATGAGATATAAAAAAAATAGAAAAAAAATTAATGAGATATAAAATTGGAGGGTGCAACACGAGGACTTCCCAGGAGGTCACCCATCCTAGTACTACTCTCGCCCAAGCACGCTTAACTGCGGAGTTCTGATGGGATCCGGTGCATTAGTGCTGGTATGATCGCACCCATCAATTCTTGCGCATTCTATTTATATAAAGGCTACCCCTGATCGCGCTTGAGCCTCGAATTTGAATTTAAATACGACCAAATAACGTTCGAGTGATTATTCCGTAAATAACTAATTAGTTATACGATGAGATATAAAAAAAATAGAAAAAAAATTTAATGAGATATAAAATTGGAGGGTGCAACACGAGGACTTCCCAGGAGGTCACCCATCCTAGTACTACTCTCGCCCAAGCACGCTTAACTGCGGAGTTCTGATGGATCCGGTGCATTAGTGCTGGTATGATCGCACCCATCAATTCTTGCGCATTCTATTTATATAAAGGCTACCCCTGATCGCGCTTGAGCCTCGAATTTGAATTTAAATACGACCAAATAACGTTCGAGTGATTTATTCCGTAAATAACTAATTAGTTATACGATGAGATATAAAAAAAATAGAAAAAAAATTAATGAGATATAAAATTGGAGGGTGCAACACGAGGACTTCCCAGGAGGTCACCCATCCTAGTACTACTCTCGCCCAAGCACGCTTAACTGCGGAGTTCTGATGGGATCCGGTGCATTAGTGCTGGTATGATCGCACCCATCAATTCTTGCGCATTCTATTTATATAAAGGCTACCCCTGATCGCGCTTGAGCCTCGAATTGAATTAAATACGACCAAATAACGTTCGAGTGATTTATTCCGTAAATAACTAATTAGTTATACGATGAGATATAAAAAAAATAGAAAAAAAATTAATGAGATATAAAATTGGAGGGTGCAACACGAGGACTTCCCAGGAGGTCACCCATCCTAGTACTACTCTCGCCCAAGCACGCTTAACTGCGGAGTTCTGATGGGATCCGGTGCATTAGTGCTGGTATGATCGCACCCATCAATTCTGCGCATTCTATTTATATAAAGGCTACCCCTGATCGCGCTTGAGCCTCGAATTTGAATTTAAATACGACCAAATAACGTTCGAGTGATTATTCCGTAAATAACTAATTAGTTATACGATGAGATATAAAAAAATAGAAAAAAAATTTAATGAGATATAAAATTGGAGGGTGCAACACGAGGACTTCCCAGGAGGTCACCCATCCTAGTACTACTCTCGCCCAAGCACGCTTAACTGCGGAGTTCTGATGGGATCCGGTGCATTAGTGCTGGTATGATCGCACCCATCAATTCTTGCGCATTCTATTATATAAAGGCTACCCCTGATCGCGCTTGAGCCTCGAATTGAATTTAAATACGACCAAATAACGTTCGAGTGATTTATCCGTAAATAACTAATTAGTTATACGATGAGATATAAAAAAAATAGAAAAAAAATTAATGAGATATAAAATTGGAGGGTGCAACACGAGGACTTCCCAGGAGGTCACCCATCCTAGTACTACTCTCGCCCAAGCACGCTTAACTGCGGAGTTCTGATGGGATCCGGTGCATTAGTGCTGGTATGATCGCACCCATCAATTCTTGCGCATTCTATTATATAAAGGCTACCCCTGATCGCGCTGAGCCTCGAATTTGAATTAAATACGACCAAATAACGTTCGAGTGATTATTCCGTAAATAACTAATTAGTTATACGATGAGATATAAAAAAAATAGAAAAAAAATTAATGAGATATAAAATTGGAGGGTGCAACACGAGGACTTCCCAGGAGGTCACCCATCCTAGTACTACTCTCGCCCAAGCACGCTTAACTGCGGAGTTCTGATGGGATCCGGTGCATTAGTGCTGGTATGATCGCACCCATCAATTCTTGCGCATTCTATTTATATAAAGGCTACCCCTGATCGCGCTGAGCCTCGAATTGAATTTAAATACGACCAAATAACGTTCGAGTGATTATTCCGTAAATAACTAATTAGTTATACGATGAGATATAAAAAAATAGAAAAAAAATTAATGAGATATAAAATTGGAGGGTGCAACACGAGGACTTCCCAGGAGGTCACCCATCCTAGTACTACCTCGCCCAAGCACGCTTAACTGCGGAGTTCTGATGGATCCGGTGCATTAGTGCTGGTATGATCGCACCCATCAATTCTTGCGCATTCTATTATATAAAGGCTACCCCTGATCGCGCTTGAGCCTCGAATTGAATTAAATACGACCAAATAACGTTCGAGTGATTATTCCGTAAATAACTAATTAGTTATACGATGAGATATAAAAAAATAGAAAAAAAATTAATGAGATATAAAATTGGAGGGTGCAACACGAGACTTCCCAGGAGGTCACCCATCCTAGTACTACTCTCGCCCAAGCACGCTAACTGCGGAGTTCTGATGGGATCCGGTGCATTAGTGCTGGTATGATCGCACCCATCAATTCTTGCGCATTCTATTATATAAAGGCTACCCCTGATCGCGCTTGAGCCTCGAATTGAATTAAATACGACCAAATAACGTTCGAGTGATTATTCCGTAAATAACTAATAGTTATACGATGAGATATAAAAAAATAGAAAAAAATTAATGAGATATAAAATTGGAGGGTGCAACACGAGGACTTCCCAGGAGGTCACCCATCCTAGTACTACTCTCGCCCAAGCACGCTTAACTGCGGAGTTCTGATGGGATCCGGTGCATTAGTGCTGGTATGATCGCACCCATCAATTCTGCGCATTCTATTATATAAAGGCTACCCCTGATCGCGCTTGAGCCTCGAATTGAATTTAAATACGACCAAATAACGTTCGAGTGATTATTCCGTAAATAACTAATTAGTTATACGATGAGATATAAAAAAATAGAAAAAAAATTAATGAGATATAAAATGGAGGGTGCAACACGAGGACTCCCAGGAGGTCACCCATCCTAGTACTACCTCGCCCAAGCACGCTTAACTGCGGAGTTCTGATGGATCCGGTGCATTAGTGCTGGTATGATCGCACCCATCAATTCTTGCGCATTCTATTATATAAAGGCTACCCCTGATCGCGCTTGAGCCTCGAATTGAATTTAAATACGACCAAATAACGTTCGAGTGATTATTCCGTAAATAACTAATTAGTTATACGATGAGATATAAAAAAAATAGAAAAAAAATTAATGAGATATAAAATTGGAGGGTGCAACACGAGGACTTCCCAGGAGGTCACCCATCCTAGTACTACTCTCGCCCAAGCACGCTTAACTGCGGAGTTCTGATGGATCCGGTGCATTAGTGCTGGTATGATCGCACCCATCAATTCTTGCGCATTCTATTATATAAAGGCTACCCCTGATCGCGCTTGAGCCTCGAATTGAATTAAATACGACCAAATAACGTTCGAGTGATTATTCCGTAAATAACTAATAGTTATACGATGAGATATAAAAAAAATAGAAAAAAATTAATGAGATATAAAATGGAGGGTGCAACACGAGGACTTCCCAGGAGGTCACCCATCCTAGTACTACTCTCGCCCAAGCACGCTTAACTGCGGAGTTCTGATGGATCCGGTGCATTAGTGCTGGTATGATCGCACCCATCAATCTTGCGCATTCTATTATATAAAGGCTACCCCTGATCGCGCTTGAGCCTCGAATTGAATTTAAATACGACCAAATAACGTTCGAGTGATTATCCGTAAATAACTAATTAGTTATACGATGAGATATAAAAAAAATAGAAAAAAAATTTAATGAGATATAAAATGGAGGGTGCAACACGAGGACTTCCCAGGAGGTCACCCATCCTAGTACTACTCTCGCCCAAGCACGCTTAACTGCGGAGTTCTGATGGGATCCGGTGCATTAGTGCTGGTATGATCGCACCCATCAATTCTTGCGCATTCTATTATATAAAGGCTACCCCTGATCGCGCTTGAGCCTCGAATTGAATTAAATACGACCAAATAACGTTCGAGTGATTATTCCGTAAATAACTAATTAGTTATACGATGAGATATAAAAAAAATAGAAAAAAAATTAATGAGATATAAAATTGGAGGGTGCAACACGAGGACTTCCCAGGAGGTCACCCATCCTAGTACTACTCTCGCCCAAGCACGCTTAACTGCGGAGTTCTGATGGATCCGGTGCATAGTGCTGGTATGATCGCACCCATCAATCTTGCGCATTCTATTTATATAAAGGCTACCCCTGATCGCGCTTGAGCCTCGAATTGAATTTAAATACGACCAAATAACGTTCGAGTGATTATTCCGTAAATAACTAATTAGTTATACGATGAGATATAAAAAAAATAGAAAAAAAATTTAATGAGATATAAAATTGGAGGGTGCAACACGAGGACTTCCCAGGAGGTCACCCATCCTAGTACTACTCTCGCCCAAGCACGCTTAACTGCGGAGTTCTGATGGGATCCGGTGCATTAGTGCTGGTATGATCGCACCCATCAATTCTGCGCATTCTATTATATAAAGGCTACCCCTGATCGCGCTTGAGCCTCGAATTGAATTAAATACGACCAAATAACGTTCGAGTGATTATTCCGTAAATAACTAATTAGTTATACGATGAGATATAAAAAAATAGAAAAAAAATTTAATGAGATATAAAATTGGAGGGTGCAACACGAGACTTCCCAGGAGGTCACCCATCCTAGTACTACTCTCGCCCAAGCACGCTAACTGCGGAGTTCTGATGGGATCCGGTGCATTAGTGCTGGTATGATCGCACCCATCAATTCTTGCGCATTCTATTATATAAAGGCTACCCCTGATCGCGCTTGAGCCTCGAATTGAATTTAAATACGACCAAATAACGTTCGAGTGATTATTCCGTAAATAACTAATTAGTTATACGATGAGATATAAAAAAAATAGAAAAAAAATTAATGAGATATAAAATTGGAGGGTGCAACACGAGGACTTCCCAGGAGGTCACCCATCCTAGTACTACTCTCGCCCAAGCACGCTTAACTGCGGAGTTCTGATGGATCCGGTGCATTAGTGCTGGTATGATCGCACCCATCAATTCTGCGCATTCTATTATATAAAGGCTACCCCTGATCGCGCTTGAGCCTCGAATTGAATTAAATACGACCAAATAACGTTCGAGTGATTATTCCGTAAATAACTAATTAGTTATACGATGAGATATAAAAAAATAGAAAAAAAATTAATGAGATATAAAATTGGAGGGTGCAACACGAGGACTTCCCAGGAGGTCACCCATCCTAGTACTACTCTCGCCCAAGCACGCTAACTGCGGAGTTCTGATGGATCCGGTGCATTAGTGCTGGTATGATCGCACCCATCAATTCTTGCGCATTCTATTATATAAAGGCTACCCCTGATCGCGCTTGAGCCTCGAATTGAATTTAAATACGACCAAATAACGTTCGAGTGATTATTCCGTAAATAACTAATTAGTTATACGATGAGATATAAAAAAAATAGAAAAAAAATTAATGAGATATAAAATTGGAGGGTGCAACACGAGGACTTCCCAGGAGGTCACCCATCCTAGTACTACTCTCGCCCAAGCACGCTTAACTGCGGAGTTCTGATGGATCCGGTGCATTAGTGCTGGTATGATCGCACCCATCAATTCTTGCGCATTCTATTATATAAAGGCTACCCCTGATCGCGCTTGAGCCTCGAATTGAATTTAAATACGACCAAATAACGTTCGAGTGATTATTCCGTAAATAACTAATTAGTTATACGATGAGATATAAAAAAAATAGAAAAAAAATTAATGAGATATAAAATTGGAGGGTGCAACACGAGGACTTCCCAGGAGGTCACCCATCCTAGTACTACTCTCGCCCAAGCACGCTTAACTGCGGAGTTCTGATGGGATCCGGTGCATTAGTGCTGGTATGATCGCACCCATCAATTCTTGCGCATTCTATTATATAAAGGCTACCCCTGATCGCGCTTGAGCCTCGAATTTGAATTTAAATACGACCAAATAACGTTCGAGTGATTATTCCGTAAATAACTAATTAGTTATACGATGAGATATAAAAAAAATAGAAAAAAAATTTAATGAGATATAAAATTGGAGGGTGCAACACGAGGACTTCCCAGGAGGTCACCCATCCTAGTACTACTCTCGCCCAAGCACGCTTAACTGCGGAGTTCTGATGGGATCCGGTGCATTAGTGCTGGTATGATCGCACCCATCAATCTTGCGCATTCTATTATATAAAGGCTACCCCTGATCGCGCTTGAGCCTCGAATTGAATTTAAATACGACCAAATAACGTTCGAGTGATTATTCCGTAAATAACTAATTAGTTATACGATGAGATATAAAAAAAATAGAAAAAAATTAATGAGATATAAAATTGGAGGGTGCAACACGAGGACTTCCCAGGAGGTCACCCATCCTAGTACTACTCTCGCCCAAGCACGCTTAACTGCGGAGTTCTGATGGGATCCGGTGCATTAGTGCTGGTATGATCGCACCCATCAATTCTTGCGCATTCTATTATATAAAGGCTACCCCTGATCGCGCTTGAGCCTCGAATTGAATTTAAATACGACCAAATAACGTTCGAGTGATTATTCCGTAAATAACTAATTAGTTATACGATGAGATATAAAAAAAATAGAAAAAAAATTAATGAGATATAAAATGGAGGGTGCAACACGAGGACTTCCCAGGAGGTCACCCATCCTAGTACTACTCTCGCCCAAGCACGCTTAACTGCGGAGTTCTGATGGATCCGGTGCATTAGTGCTGGTATGATCGCACCCATCAATTCTTGCGCATTCTATTATATAAAGGCTACCCCTGATCGCGCTTGAGCCTCGAATTTGAATTTAAATACGACCAAATAACGTTCGAGTGATTTATTCCGTAAATAACTAATTAGTTATACGATGAGATATAAAAAAATAGAAAAAAAATTAATGAGATATAAAATTGGAGGGTGCAACACGAGGACTTCCCAGGAGGTCACCCATCCTAGTACTACTCTCGCCCAAGCACGCTTAACTGCGGAGTTCTGATGGGATCCGGTGCATTAGTGCTGGTATGATCGCACCCATCAATTCTTGCGCATTCTATTATATAAAGGCTACCCCTGATCGCGCTTGAGCCTCGAATTGAATTTAAATACGACCAAATAACGTTTCGAGTGATTATTCCGTAAATAACTAATTAGTTATACGATGAGATATAAAAAAATAGAAAAAAAATTAATGAGATATAAAATTGGAGGGTGCAACACGAGGACTTCCCAGGAGGTCACCCATCCTAGTACTACTCTCGCCCAAGCACGCTTAACTGCGGAGTTCTGATGGGATCCGGTGCATTAGTGCTGGTATGATCGCACCCATCAATTCTTGCGCATTCTATTATATAAAGGCTACCCCTGATCGCGCTTGAGCCTCGAATTGAATTTAAATACGACCAAATAACGTTCGAGTGATTTATTCCGTAAATAACTAATTAGTTATACGATGAGATATAAAAAAAATAGAAAAAAAATTAATGAGATATAAAATTGGAGGGTGCAACACGAGGACTTCCCAGGAGGTCACCCATCCTAGTACTACTCTCGCCCAAGCACGCTTAACTGCGGAGTTCTGATGGGATCCGGTGCATTAGTGCTGGTATGATCGCACCCATCAATTCTGCGCATTCTATTTATATAAAGGCTACCCCTGATCGCGCTTGAGCCTCGAATTGAATTTAAATACGACCAAATAACGTTCGAGTGATTATTCCGTAAATAACTAATTAGTTATACGATGAGATATAAAAAAAATAGAAAAAAAATTAATGAGATATAAAATTGGAGGGTGCAACACGAGGACTTCCCAGGAGGTCACCCATCCTAGTACTACTCTCGCCCAAGCACGCTTAACTGCGGAGTTCTGATGGGATCCGGTGCATTAGTGCTGGTATGATCGCACCCATCAATTCTTGCGCATTCTATTTATATAAAGGCTACCCCTGATCGCGCTTGAGCCTCGAATTTGAATTTAAATACGACCAAATAACGTTCGAGTGATTATTCCGTAAATAACTAATTAGTTATACGATGAGATATAAAAAAATAGAAAAAAAATTAATGAGATATAAAATTGGAGGGTGCAACACGAGACTTCCCAGGAGTCACCCATCCTAGTACTACTCTCGCCCAAGCACGCTAACTGCGGAGTTCTGATGGGATCCGGTGCATTAGTGCTGGTATGATCGCACCCATCAATCTTGCGCATTCTATTATATAAAGGCTACCCCTGATCGCGCTTGAGCCTCGAATTGAATTAAATACGACCAAATAACGTTCGAGTGATTATTCCGTAAATAACTAATTAGTTATACGATGAGATATAAAAAAATAGAAAAAAATTAATGAGATATAAAATTGGAGGGTGCAACACGAGGACTTCCCAGGAGGTCACCCATCCTAGTACTACTCTCGCCCAAGCACGCTTAACTGCGGAGTTCTGATGGATCCGGTGCATTAGTGCTGGTATGATCGCACCCATCAATTCTTGCGCATTCTATTATATAAAGGCTACCCCTGATCGCGCTTGAGCCTCGAATTTGAATTAAATACGACCAAATAACGTTCGAGTGATTATTCCGTAAATAACTAATTAGTTATACGATGAGATATAAAAAAAATAGAAAAAAAATTAATGAGATATAAAATGGAGGTGCAACACGAGGACTTCCCAGGAGGTCACCCATCCTAGTACTACCTCGCCCAAGCACGCTTAACTGCGGAGTTCTGATGGATCCGGTGCATTAGTGCTGGTATGATCGCACCCATCAATTCTGCGCATTCTATTATATAAAGGCTACCCCTGATCGCGCTTGAGCCTCGAATTGAATTAAATACGACCAAATAACGTTCGAGTGATTTATTCCGTAAATAACTAATTAGTTATACGATGAGATATAAAAAAATAGAAAAAAAATTAATGAGATATAAAATGGAGGGTGCAACACGAGGACTTCCCAGGAGGTCACCCATCCTAGTACTACTCTCGCCCAAGCACGCTTAACTGCGGAGTTCTGATGGATCCGGTGCATTAGTGCTGGTATGATCGCACCCATCAATTCTTGCGCATTCTATTATATAAAGGCTACCCCTGATCGCGCTTGAGCCTCGAATTGAATTAAATACGACCAAATAACGTTCGAGTGATTATTCCGTAAATAACTAATAGTTATACGATGAGATAAAAAAAAATAGAAAAAAAATTAATGAGATATAAAATTGGAGGTGCAACACGAGACTCCCAGGAGTCACCCATCCTAGTACTACTCGCCCAAGCACGCTTAACTGCGGATTCTGATGGATCCGGTGCATAGTGCTGTATGATCGCACCCATCAATTCTTGCGCATTCTATTATATAAAGGCTACCCCTGATCGCGCTTGAGCCTCGAATTGAATTTAAATACGACCAAATAACGTTTCGAGTGATTTATTCCGTAAATAACTAATTAGTTATACGATGAGATATAAAAAAAATAGAAAAAAATTTAATGAGATATAAAATTGGAGGGTGCAACACGAGGACTTCCCAGGAGGTCACCCATCCTAGTACTACTCTCGCCCAAGCACGCTTAACTGCGGAGTTCTGATGGATCCGGTGCATTAGTGCTGGTATGATCGCACCCATCAATTCTTGCGCATTCTATTATATAAAGGCTACCCCTGATCGCGCTTGAGCCTCGAATTTGAATTTAAATACGACCAAATAACGTTCGAGTGATTATTCCGTAAATAACTAATTAGTTATACGATGAGATATAAAAAAATAGAAAAAAAATTTAATGAGATATAAAATTGGAGGGTGCAACACGAGACTTCCCAGGAGGTCACCCATCCTAGTACTACTCTCGCCCAAGCACGCTTAACTGCGGAGTTCTGATGGATCCGGTGCATTAGTGCTGGTATGATCGCACCCATCAATTCTTGCGCATTCTATTATATAAAGCTACCCCTGATCGCGCTTGAGCCTCGAATTGAATTTAAATACGACCAAATAACGTTTCGAGTGATTATTCCGTAAATAACTAATTAGTTATACGATGAGATATAAAAAAATAGAAAAAAAATTTAATGAGATATAAAATGGAGGGTGCAACACGAGGACTTCCCAGGAGTCACCCATCCTAGTACTACTCTCGCCCAAGCACGCTTAACTGCGGAGTTCTGATGGGATCCGGTGCATTAGTGCTGGTATGATCGCACCCATCAATTCTTGCGCATTCTATTTATATAAAGGCTACCCCTGATCGCGCTGAGCCTCGAATTTGAATTAAATACGACCAAATAACGTTTCGAGTGATTATTCCGTAAATAACTAATTAGTTATACGATGAGATATAAAAAAATAGAAAAAAAATTTAATGAGATATAAAATTGGAGGGTGCAACACGAGGACTTCCCAGGAGGTCACCCATCCTAGTACTACTCTCGCCCAAGCACGCTTAACTGCGAGTTCTGATGGATCCGTGCATTAGTGCTGGTATGATCGCACCCATCAATTCTTGCGCATTCTATTTATATAAAGGCTACCCCTGATCGCGCTTGAGCCTCGAATTTGAATTAAATACGACCAAATAACGTTCGAGTGATTATTCCGTAAATAACTAATTAGTTAACGATGAGATATAAAAAAATAGAAAAAAATTAATGAGATATAAAATGGAGGTGCAACACGAGACTTCCCAGGAGTCACCCATCCTAGTACTACTCTCGCCCAAGCACGCTAACTGCGAGTTCTGATGGATCCGGTGCATTAGTGCTGTATGATCGCACCCATCAATTCTTGCGCATTCTATTTATATAAAGGCTACCCCTGATCGCGCTTGAGCCTCGAATTTGAATTTAAATACGACCAAATAACGTTCGAGTGATTATTCCGTAAATAACTAATTAGTTATACGATGAGATATAAAAAAATAGAAAAAAAATTAATGAGATATAAAATTGGAGGTGCAACACGAGGACTTCCCAGGAGGTCACCCATCCTAGTACTACTCTCGCCCAAGCACGCTTAACTGCGGAGTTCTGATGGGATCCGGTGCATTAGTGCTGGTATGATCGCACCCATCAATTCTTGCGCATTCTATTTATATAAAGGCTACCCCTGATCGCGCTTGAGCCTCGAATTTGAATTTAAATACGACCAAATAACGTTTCGAGTGATTTATTCCGTAAATAACTAATTAGTTATACGATGAGATATAAAAAAATAGAAAAAAAATTTAATGAGATATAAAATTGGAGGGTGCAACACGAGGACTTCCCAGGAGTCACCCATCCTAGTACTACTCCGCCCAAGCACGCTTAACTGCGGAGTTCTGATGGGATCCGGTGCATTAGTGCTGGTATGATCGCACCCATCAATTCTTGCGCATTCTATTATATAAAGGCTACCCCTGATCGCGCTTGAGCCTCGAATTTGAATTTAAATACGACCAAATAACGTTTCGAGTGATTTATTCCGTAAATAACTAATTAGTTATACGATGAGATATAAAAAAAATAGAAAAAAATTTAATGAGATATAAAATTGGAGGGTGCAACACGAGGACTTCCCAGGAGGTCACCCATCCTAGTACTACTCTCGCCCAAGCACGCTTAACTGCGGAGTTCTGATGGGATCCGGTGCATTAGTGCTGGTATGATCGCACCCATCAATTCTTGCGCATTCTATTTATATAAAGGCTACCCCTGATCGCGCTTGAGCCTCGAATTTGAATTTAAATACGACCAAATAACGTTTCGAGTGATTTATTCCGTAAATAACTAATTAGTTATACGATGAGATATAAAAAAAATAGAAAAAAATTTAATGAGATATAAAATTGGAGGGTGCAACACGAGGACTTCCCAGGAGGTCACCCATCCTAGTACTACTCTCGCCCAAGCACGCTTAACTGCGGAGTTCTGATGGATCCGGCATTAGGCTGTATCGCACCCAATTCTGCGCTTCTATTAATAAGCTACCCTGATCGCTTGAGCCTCGAATTGAATTAAATACGCCAAATAACGTTCGAGTATTATTCCGTAAATAACTAATTAGTTAACGAAATAAAAAAAAAAAAAAATTAATAAATAAAAGGATGCAACAAACTCCAGAGTACCCATATAAAGCACGCTAATTATAGCATGAATATCGATATAACTGATCGGCTGATAAATACCTAACGTTTCGAGTGATTTATTCCGTAAATAACTAATTAGTTATACGATGAGATATAAAAAAATAGAAAAAAAATTAATGAGATATAAAATTGGAGGGGTGCAACACGAGGACTTCCCAGGAGGTCACCCATCTAGTACTACTCTCGCCCAGCACGCTTAACTGCGGAGTTCTGATGGATCCGGTGCAGTGATGATGCACCGCATTCTTTTTATAAGGCTACTGATCGCGCTTGGCTCGTTTGAATTTAATACGACCAATAACTTCGATGATTTATCGTAAATAACTTAGTTTGATGAGTATAA
>NW_024403326.1:0-16563 GCF_007990345.1 Gossypium hirsutum | reverse complement strand
ACAAATCATCGATCCTGGCAAAGGATACTTATTCTTGATAGTCACCCTGTTTAGTTGCCGATAATTACATAACCTCATCGAACCATCTTTCTTATTTACAAACAACACAGGGGCACCCCAAGGTGAAAAACATGGCCTAGCAAATCCTTTATCCGTCAGCTCTTGCAACTGTGCTTTTAACTCCTTCAGCTCGGTAGGTGTCATTCAATACGGAGCAATAGAAATGAGAGTCATCCCTGGCACCAATTCAATACCAAACTCTATCTCCCTTTCAGGAGGTAATCCGGGTAATTCCTCCGCATAAACATCTGGGTACTCACAAACTATCGGCACAGAATGACTCATCCAATCAGTTCCCTAGGTTCAACACAAGCGAAGGTAGCTTGTATCAATCTCAATATCTTGAGCATAACCATCGCATGATACAACCGGAGACGGAAACCAACTCTTGATTGACACCGTAGAATCTACATAACCACATTTAACTAATAACTTACGCACAATTCACAGTAATCATGAAGGCTAACCAAACCATACCAATATTACATCAAACATAACAATGGTAACAACTAACTTGCCGGGAAACAACGACCTAATGCAAAGGACAATTCTTACAAAGCTTAATACTAGGACTGTCTCCTAGTGTTCGACACCTCTAATTATTGCCTGTATGTCAACATAGTCATAAATAGCCCAAATTCATGCAGTAAGAATTGTGACTTGGTTATGGCGGTTTTATTGTAATTCATCTGAAACTATATATCGGGGGTGGCAAGTGTACCTATGACAGTAGTATGTTTAGCAATACCGGAATGTCAAGACCAAAGGAACTAAATACAGAATTGACTATACTTTTATTATCTAGCCTAAGATACAAGAGTTTGTATTTACAACTAATTACCTAACAAGAACGCACAGAGAATGAAAGGTCGAATGCTTGGAAAATCGATGAAAGAGACAACACCTAAGAAAAATCCACATAGACTGTACTTGTATTCTGGCTCCGACGGACATTAATTCACATTTAACGTTCCGAAGAGATCCTGAAATATGTTATTTATCCTTCGACCCAAACTCTAATCCCTAGATTGAATAACCAAGACTTTCTCTAATTAACACCTAAGTTGCATTAACCGATCTATGGATCCCTTTATAGGTCACCTTACATGCCAGCAAATCTGTCACCCTATGTCAGGCAATGCAACACTCCGCTTAATTATGAAAATGTAGCTAAAAGAGGCTATCCTCCTCTAATAAGATCTTTCTTGAATATCCTGATATCAAAACAAAATTAAGAACAATAATTAAGCCAAGTAAATATTATCATCAATCAGAAAATAATACAAGATTCGTCTTAGTTTATTTAGGTTTTATAGTTCATAACTAAATAAGAAAACATCTCAGAATAATAAAGATACACATAAAGAAAACCCAAAACTCCTGAAGGGACATGAGGAAGATCTTCAGTCTTGATGATGAATCCGCTTCCGAGATATCAATCGGCTTCCTGAGTAATTCTTACTCCCTTTCGTTTCCCTTTTTTCTTTCTAGGTTGTATTTATAGCTTTGGAATGCTATGGCCTCAAAATTAGCCTTTTTTGAATTGGACTCACTTGGGTCGGCAGGGACACGCGCCATGACGATTATACAGGCGTGCTCGAGCTGAAATGGCACGGGCGTGTGGGTCGGTAAATAGGCCGTGTAGTATCCACCCGTTGCCTTTATGCTTGTACAAAAAAAGCAAAGATTTCACCAAAAGCATATACATGAAAAAATGAATAAAGTTCTCTCCAAACTAAATGTTTCTAAAATAATAAAAATATCTCAAATAACCATAAGTAATAATACATTGAGAATTAACAAAAGAACATAAAGTTTCAAACATTCTGAGTTGAGTATTTAATTATGCAAACATAGGTTCTCTCCTCATCTGAATAGTTACCTTTGATTCAGAATATCACAGAGTTCATATCCTCATTGAAGATTCACTCAAATCACTCGAGGTGTTTAAGACAATAAATGAAACACTCAATAGTCAATAATAAAAGTCATTACCATAGGCTTGCATGAAAATCAAATCTCCACCACTATAATTTAAGATGATACATCAACATAAAAGTCTTTAGAGGGTTGTAGTAAGGCTTGGTTAGGGGGGTGGTCACAAGCTGAAAGAAAGGGTTAGAATCGAGATTGAATTAAAAATTGCTAACTAGAAAAAGAGTAATCTTCACTTGCGTACAACAGAGCTTCTTCTAGAAACTTGAAATTACAAATAATGTATACCTAGTTTTTTTTTAAGAACAAGTTAAATAATCATAGACTAACTTATTACAAATAAAACATAGCTAAGCAATTTCTTCAACTCAAATCTCGACAAAAATAGGAATCAAATTAATTTAGGGATTCAACAATAATGGGTTAAGGTTAATATTGAGGTTAATACAAGAATGGCTGTTAGGCTCAAGGGGGTTTACTAGGGGTTAATCGTGGAGGTAGGCTTTCAGGCATGAGTGGGTTAATCCTAAGTCCTAAACATTTGATATATCAAATCAAATGGTGTGGTCTCGACATGCATAATCAAACAAGTTCAGAATAATATTCAATACGACGCACTCAAAGCAATAATAAAAGTGAGCATGAAAGAATAGATGCTCAAAAGGCTAAAAATCCACGAAAATTAGGGCTTTTGATGTTTAGACTCGTGAATCCAATTCAAAGTAATACCTAGACTTGGGGAAATAACCTATAATTTTAAATTCTTAAAAATCAACTGTCATGCTTGATTCTCTAATGTCTTAAAGTTGAACAATCAATGCATAAATCCCCATGTTTTAATTCAAGATATATTAATCAAAATCATAAATCAATTAAAATTTATCCTAAATATGATATGAGAGCTTTTCAAGAGAACAAGGTAATCATTCAGGGATTTTTTGATAATGACATGAATGCCCCCCACACTTAAGATGTACATTGCCCTCAATGTACAAAGATAGGTTAAAGTATAAAAATAAGACAGGAGAGAAGTGAAACGTCCTGTAGATGAATTGCTCGAACTAGAGTTTTGGAGAGTAATCGGTTCGAGAGTGGAGGGGATACTCCGACGTCGTAGAGCTTCATAAGTCCTGCGCCAAAAGAATTTTATCTAGTGGAGCTATGGTCGTGGCTACAGGACATGGCAGTCGTGGAGACCTTTCCTGGTGGAGTTTAGTTCCTATGTGACGATGAGCTAAGAGCTCTATATAACTGTGATAAAATCAGGAACTTTTTAGGGATATTAGGAAGAATAATTACTCAAAAATAAATACCAAAATTAATAATAAAAATAAAATTCTAAAATCTAATAAAAATAAAAAGTTTTCAATAAAAAATTAAAAACATAAAATAAAAATAAATATTTTAAACATTCATCGCGGATGGTTCGCGAGGTGGACTGGCGATGAGATGTGAGTGCTGACAAATCTGCTGTAGAGTAGCATCAATGTTGTCAAATTGTTGAAAACACTGCTACTCAAATCGAGTGAGGCACTCAGAGATGTCAGCATATGAAGCCACCGCATGAACTGCGAGAGGGTGATGATGGCTGAGTCGGTGGGTCCTCGTGCTGTGGGGGACATCATTAGGAATGTCCTCGTAGGCCTCCTCCTCGGTAGATTGGCGAGATGATACTGGAGAGGGTAGATTCCTCGGTGTTTCTCGATTATCCTCATGCTAAGCATGCTCGAGATGCCTGTGAGACATCTGGCCGATGAAGGTGAGGGATGATTCTTGGGGCTGCGGTGTTGAGGAGCCGAAGTGTCGCACCAGTCGAGTCACATAGGGGCCAATGGAGATGACCCCCTTCCGATGCCACTCCATCTGGTGCTGAATCGCAAGGGCGATAAATAGGCAAGGTCGATACGTGCCCTATGACATACACCATAAGAAGTAGGGTCGTGAGTGTTGACAACGCTCGTGCTCTCTGCCTCCCTGTAATCGTGTGAACCAAAATGGCATGTAGGTACTTCAGGGATGGTGGGAGAACTGATGCCTTGGAGCGGCTAGGATTGTAGAAGGTTGCGCTAGGGCCAAAGTGTGCCAGCACTTCGAGGGAGAAAAATTATGTGGTGAGTGAGAGCATGTAGTTCATTTCCTCCTTGAACCCTCCGATATAAGCCTAGTGCAGCACCGAACTCTGGACGCTTAGCTGCGAGCTAACCCATCTAGGCGAAACTGGACCGTGCTGGGATCATCGTAATTGTCATTACGGTCTGAAGATGGAACGTTGAGTATAGTTCATTGTGAGCTGAGATACATCGGCTCGATAATCCCAAAGAATAGCTCCCAAGGGTCAGTGTTTAGGAGGGCCCAAATCGCATCAGCCATCTAAACTTGTTCTACGGCAGCCCAGTCGTGCAGCGGCCCGCAATTAAGGGTCGGCCCGAAGTATTGGAAAAGCTTTTCTTGGGGCCATGGGGGAACTGCAGGAGAGGGTGACGAATTTCGTGGTTGGACCCTGTGGAAGATGACGCCCCTTTCTCTTCTCGAGGCAGGTAGACGCCCCTTTCTCTCTTCGAGGTAGGTATGACGACCTTTTACCACGTGAAGATGACATGGTACTTGCGTTTAGAATCGTCAACTCATCTTGATGAGTGGTCAAAGTAAAAGGAATACAATTTCAAATAAAAAGTAGAATTCAGCCACAACCAAACATAACTGATATAATAATTTTGTGACCTTATCGTTGTATGAAAATGGGCGTAGTAATGCATGTGTAGGAAAAAGAGTGAGGCTTTCTAACAACATGATTGAAAAATGAAATTGAATGATAGACATTGGCATGAAAATATCATGGGAATGAGCATGGTAAAGTCATGGGTATGAGGTTTCCCTAATAACTTGATTAACACGCAATGTATAATAACTAACCTAAGAATGCAAACTAAATATAAAATAATGACCAAAATGAAAAATATTTGAAAGCAATGAAGATATGCTAATAATAAGCATTAGTAATAAGTAAAATAGAAGTGAAAGGAGTAAACAAATGCTAAGGGAAGAGATTGAGCATAAAAACAAAGTGTTCCCCAATTTCAGCCCGTGGTCTCCAATTCCAGCCCGTGTGATTCAACGAATTTCAAATTGGCGCGTCTGACATTTAGTACATCCCGTGTTCCTCGCGTGTGGTCACACGGCGTGTCGTAAACCGTGTCTAGCTTCGTCGCTCTCCCACGCCTGTGTGTGCAAGCCCCACACCCGTGTTAATTTACAGGTTCGAGCACGGGAGTTCCACACGGGCAGTCGCATGCCTGTGTTGTTTTGGCAGGCTCGACCACGGCCGTGGCGTTTAATCATACCCGTTTGGGAAATTTTTGGCCTGTTTTCACACGCCTTAAGCACGCCCGTGTGCTTGCCGTGTCTCTGTGGAAACACCTGTATTCAAGATTTCTATTAGTAAGTTAGGAGTGAAATACCAAAATTTAAAGAAATTAATATTGTTAGCGCCCGGGTTGCCTCCCGAGAAGCGCTTATTTATAGTCTAAGCTCGACCTACCTCTCTAGTGAATGGTCATGGGTTTGAGGAGTTTATACTCCTCATTCTTGCTATCAATCTCATCAAAATAAGGTTTAATCGGGTGTTGTTTACCTAAAAGTGCCAAACTTGGGATGACTCACCTTCGTTGTACTGAATGGAAAAATACTGAGTACCGTAAAAGGGATTTCCTCATTCGGTGTGGTAGTGATAGTGTGGGGATCTGCGACATCTAATAAGACCTTATCACCAACCTTAAGTTGATTTGGAGAGGTATCGGGCTCGTTTCGACATAGTTTTAGTTTGTCGAGTGTTCTTGGTTTGTGCGTCTGCCATTCATCGAGTTCCTCGATTTGTAATCTTCGATCTTCATGAACAGGTCCTCTACTATTGTTGAGAGACTCGTGTGCTTCCTTCAACTCATTTTCTGCAAAGTAGGTTGCACCATATTGTTAGTTTAGTAGAATGTTTAAATATCACTTCAATCCTGATGTGTTGCCAGAATTGCGAGCTTGAAGGGTGATTGTTTCGTCTCCCACCCGGAGTTGATCAGCTTGCAACATCAATATGGTTTTAGCAGTTGGTAAAAGGGCCTTCCTAGAATTAAGAGAGTGTTGCTATCCTCTTCTATATCTAGAACAATAAAGTCAATGGAAATATAAATTTATCGATTTTAACTAGCACATCTTCAATAATACCTCTAGGGAATCTTATAGTTTTATCTGCTAATTGAATCTCATCCTAGTTTTTGGGTTTCTCGAGACCTAGTTGCTTAAACATTTTGTAAGGCATGACTTGATACTAGCCCCTAGATCAACTAATGCATGATTAACATCTAAACTACCAATTAAGCAAGCAATAGTAAAGCTCCCTGGGTCTTTTAGTTTGTTGGGTAGTTATTTTGGAGAATGGCCGAGCAAACTGCGTTCAGCTCCAAATGCGATGGCTCGTCCAACTTTCGCTTATTTGCTAAAAGTTCCTTTCAAAATTTCATTGCGTTTGACATCTGCGATAGAGCTTCAATAAATGGTAAGTTAATATGTAATTTTTTAAGATTTAAGGAATTTACCAAATTATTCATCTGAGCGGTCTTTCCTTGTCGTGTTGGGGTATGGCACACGAGGTTTATATTCGACAGTCACTGGTTTGTTTGTATTTTGATCTACCTCACCTTGACCTTTGCTTACCACAGTTTCTTGCCTCGGTTCTGGTTCAGGCTCAATGATCCTTCGTTATCTTGAATATTAATTGCGTTGAGTTGTTCCCTTGGGTTAGGTTCAGTATTAATTGGCAAACTATCTTGTGGTCGTTCAAGATTAGTTTGGAAAGCTGGCCTATCTGAGTTTTGAGCCCTTGGATCGACGCTTGTTGATTTTTAGTGTTGTCTCGTGATCTGAAAACGGGTTTCTGACACTGATATAAACTTGAGAGCATCTCTTCAAGGTTGGCTTCTTTCCTGTTGGTAGGGTGGTTGTTGGTAGCCCAGAAGATGTTGTGGTCTTTGATTCCTTGACTGTCCCACGAAAATGGTGTGGTTCTCCAACCTGCATATAGTTTACTATATGGATTGTTTTGAGGTCGAGGATTATTACCCATGTAGTTTAATTGCTCGTTATCCATTTTGTGGCCGTAAGGCTGGTATTCCAATAGTTTGTTCCACTTTCACTTGCTCGCACTACATTACTGAGTGAACCTGTGAAGAATTAAGAAAACAATCAATCTTTTATTTAAGAGTTCTACCTGATTAGAGAGCATGGTGACCGAATCGACGTTATAAACGCTGGCTGTTTCTTTGGCTTGTTCTCATGACTTGCCATGATAGTTATTCAGTGACATCTCCTATAACTCATGGCATCTTCGGTTTTGTGATCCGCCAGCAGCTGCGTCACCATTTGTCGATCGAAGATCAGACCATTGTGAATGTTGTACTGGAGCAAAGCGTAACCATGGAGCACTTCTCAAAAGTCATTGATCTCCCATGCATCGAGAGTGTTCTAAATCCATCTGCACAAAAAAGAATACATTACGTAATAGCTGTTAGCTGGCGAAAATATAGTAAAAAATTTCGGTCATGCTCCAATAGTAATTGACCTTGGTAACGATTTAACACTGTTAGCTTTGTCCTCATGAAAAGGGAAACAACCGAAGACTATATATCATCAGAAACACCATTAATTTTAAATTTATCGTATAGTTCTAAGAAGTTGGCTAAATGAGCGTTGGGATCCTCATCCTGCAAACCATCAAAATGAACAAATTGTTGTATCATTTGAATAGTGTGACAGCCCAAAATTGACCCTAGTCGGGAAGTGGTTTCGGGACCACAAAACCGAGTCTTATAAATAATTAAAGATTATATTCTGTGTTTATGATGTGCGTAAATGCTTGTGTGATAGTTCCATACTTTAATTTGGTCAGTGTATGTGGAATTTATTAGTAGGGACTTATGTGAGACAATTTAGAAATATGCTAGGCAAGTGTTCAAGTGGCCCATTAATATATGTGGGAAAGTGTTTGTCCTTGCATGTCAAATTAGCCAAATTAAAGCATAGTGGCTGGCCATGCTATGGTGGAAACATGTCACCAACATGTTATGCTAGTGATGTATGCTAAGAAAAATAAAATAAAGAGCATGGTAATTAAACAATGAAAAGGAAGGGTGATGAAAAAAAAATGGTCTCATCCATACCCCCCTTGTTGCCGTGAGTTGAGGAAAGAAAACAAAAAAAAAATGTGTTCATTCTTGAACACCTTTGGCCGAATAGAGGAAAGAAAGGAAGGGGAAGAGCTTGAGAAAATCGGCTATGGTGGTTTGCTAGACTAAGGTATGTTTGATGTTGTTCTTGAGATGCATGCATGTTTTAGTAGTTGACTTGAGTTCTAAAAACCCATGGTTCAATTTTGTGGATTGATGATGATTTTGTGTTTTGCCATTGATGAGTGCTTGAGCTTTTGATAGTTGTTGATGAAAAGTGAAAGATATGTTAAAGATTAATATGTTAAATTAAGGCTTGGTAAGCTAGCTATTAAGGTGAAATGCTAATGTTAGTATTTGATTTGGTAATAATCTGTTTGGGGACAGCAGCAGTAAGGTGATTTTGGAAAATCGCCATAATTTGTAGGAGTTGAATTAGAAGCTGAGTGAATTATGCCATTAAAGCTTGAAGAGTCTATTTTCTTACAAAAGAAACTATAAAAACAAAAGAGTTACCGATCTTGAGATATTTGAAGTATTGTGGGGCTGAGTCAAAATGACTACTAGATTCCCTGTTCTATTTTTAGGAAATCATTATAAATTGTACAAAAATGATTATAAGATAAAATTTATATGCTTAGACTCCTTAATGAGTCTAGTTTCAAATGAGATCAAATACAACACATTTTGAATTCTGTAAAATGAGAAATTTGATTCGTAGTGAAGAGTGGTCAGAATAGTCAAACAGTGAAACAGGGGAAACTTTAAGAAAAATCTGGTATTATTGGCCAAGCCAAAAATTCTGAAAATTTTATGGATGGAAGATATACGAGTCTATATTCAGGGAAAATTAACGGCTAGTGATTTGGAGTTTTGTAGCTCCAGTTATAAACAATTTAGCGACTACTGCTCAGGAAAACAGCTCGTAGTGAATATGTGATTTTGTTGTAAACATTAATGAAAATTTGCCAATGAGTTATTTATTGACTATTATAAAGCTTACTATAATCTATGTGTGTGAAGGTCAAATCAATATATATATTATTCTGAAAGTAATACTTGAATAGTCGATTAATGACTATTTTAAATTTTGTTGAACTTAAGCTCAAGAGCAAAAGGGAACTAGATCCGATAAAGGCAAAGAAAAGATCACTGAGTAGTCGAGTTGGAACCGTCTTACCCAACACAAGGTAAGTCATTAAGCATGTAGTTGGTATTATTTCAAATGGTCATAATGTTTATGTATTGATGCTGAATGGAATGAATAAATATACATATATATATATGCATGTACGTATGTGATGATGAAATTGTTGAATGAAAAGAAAAGAGGTAAGATGTACTGAGTTGTTGATCTCGGCACTAAACGTGCGGGTATAACCATTTATGACCATGAGATTGGCGCTAAGTGCGCGGGATTAAATTGTACAGCACTAAGTGTGCGATTTGACTATGTTGCACTAAGTGTGCGAAATGAATATGATGCACTAAGTGTGCGAATTGACCATGCGGCACTAAGTGTGCGAGTTTGACTATGTAGCACTAAGTGTGCGATTTAATTACGTAGCACTAAGTGTGCGAGTTGATTATATAGCACTGAGTGTGCGGACTCAATATGCATTCGTGAATCATTATGGACACTATGTGTGCGACACTATTGAGTCGATCGCGGACAGCGGATCGGGTAAGTGTCTTGAGTACATGGCTAATAGGTGCTATGCTTATACTTGGTGTTGAGCTCGGTAAGTTTGAACCTATGTGACAACTATACTTGAAGTCACGTACATAAAATTTATCGTAGGATGGGTGAAAGGCCGTTTAGTCGTTTGATTGTAACGAAAATAAATTGATTTATGAAAATGCTTCAATGTCCTATTGATGAGTATATGGAATGTGAATGCATGAATTGATATGAAATTGAATCGATAGGTTGGAGGAACTATGGTATGGTTCGGAATGGATGGAGTAATTAGCCTCGTTCCATTTTGTTTTCTCTTGTGATAATGTTATTGATGGATGGTAGTGCATAGCTTATGACTTACTGAGTTATAAACTCACTCGGTGTTTCCTTGTCACCTATTCTAGGTTTCTTGGACACATCTCTTTTTGCGTGATCGGGCCGTCATCGAAGTCATCACACCGGATAGCAAGTTTTGGTACTTTCTTCTTAGTTGGCTTAGAAGAACATTTTGGCATGTATAAGCTATTACGTTGTGTTTGAACTTTGGCATGTAAACTTTAAGCCATGCGAAAATGGCACGAATGTTCGATTGAGTTGGATCAAGGGTAGGCATGAAATGGACCTAGTTACTTTCGTAACAGATGCTGGCAGCAGCAGTGTTATGAGATTGTAAAATCACTAAAAATAGTAGGAGTGGAATTAATTGATGAATAAATTATGTAATCGAAGCTCGACGAGTATGTTTTCATGAGGAAGTAACGAAAAGATCATATGGGCAGTATATTAAGAGATAATCAGATTTTTGTGGGACAGGGCCAGAACGGTTTCTGGATTCCCTGCTCCGACTTTGGAAATTCATTATAAATTAACCAGAGATAATTAGGGGTCGTACCATATATGTATAGATTCCTCTCTGAGTCTAGTTTTCATAGAAACAAACGGCATCAGTATTGAAGCCCCGTGCAGGGAGATATCCAAGTCGTAATGGGCAAAGGTCAGTGTAGTCGACCCCTGCAACATGGGAGACTTTGACTAATAAACTGTACTAATTGGCCCGACCAAAAATTCTAGAAAAAAATACATAGATGGGCACATGAGTCTAGTTTCTGGGAAAAATTACGAAACTGATTTTCGAGTTACGAAACTCAAGATATGATTTTTAAAACGACTAGTACACAGATTGGGCAGTGTCTGGAAAATAAATTTTATAAGGGGTTAAAGTCAGTTAACACCTCGTGTTCGACTCCGGTGTCGGTTTCGGGTTCGGGGTGTTACATTTGATTGGTATCAGAGCTATGGTTTAGTCAGTTCTAGGACTACCATAGCACGTATGAGTCTAGCTATACATGCCTTAATGTTAATGTTTAAAAGGGTGATGACTTCTGACGGTTGAAATGTTTTTGTTTTGATTAGTAAATGGATCCCGGTGTAGAAAGAACCCTAGCGGATGACGTTGAGAGCGTAGCGGCTGCTCCTGCACAAGGGACGCCGCTTGTTGAACCTCAGTCATCTGCGAATAATCAAGGTGAGGGGGCTAAACAAGCCTTCTTTACCATGATGAATGAGTGGGTCGCGCAATATGCCCGAACCAACCCGGCTGTCCAACAATTCCCAAATTTGAATAATCCACCCCAAGAGCCTGTAATGCCATCAGTCGCTGATCCTGTGAGGCTGAGTAAGCCACCTGTAGACTTGATTAGGAAGCGTGGGGCCGAGGAGTTCAAGGCCATAGTAACTGATGATGCCGAAAGGGCCGAGTTCTGGCTTGATAACACCATTCGGGTGTTCGATGAATTGTCATGCACACCTGACGAATGTCTAAAATGTGCTGTATCTTTGTTGCGAGACTCAGCCTACTATTGGTGGAGGACCTTGATTTCCATAGTCTCGAACGAGCGAGTAACTTGGGACTTCTTTCAAACGGAATTCCGAAAGAAATTTATTAGCCAACGGTTCATTGATCAGAAGCGTAAGGAGTTCTTGGAACTCAAGCAAGGCCGTATGACTGTATCTGAATACGAACATGAATTCGTAAGACTCAGTAGGTATGCCCGGGAGTGTGTAGCTGATGAGGTTGCTATGTGCAAAAGATTCGAGGAAGGATTGAATGAAGATTTAAAGCTACTAATGGGTATTTTGGAAATAAAAGAATTCGTAACACTAGTCGAACGAGCCTGCAAGGCGGAAGAACTTGGAAAGGAGAAGAGGAAGGCTGAATTTGAAGCTAGAGATTATCGTAAAAGATCGACGGGTAAAGCTCCGTTCTCAGCTGTAAAGAAGTTCAGGGAGGACATTAATAAGTCGAGGGCGACTGCGGGAATTTCCATCAGGGCAAGACCATCGATGGGCTCCCGAGCTACTTCGGTAGCTAGTGTGGGCAATAATCGTCACGAGAAACCTGAATGTCCCCAATGTGGAAGACGACACCTAGGTGAATGTTGGGGCAAGTCTACTAGCAGGGCCTGTTACGGATGCGGTTCGAAGGACCACTTCATTAGAGATTGCAGGGAGCTGGATGAGAAGAATAAGATTCAAGGTGCAAGACCTAGTGGAGTGACATCTAGAGGTAGACCACCGAGAATTTTAGGAGGCAGGGGTGGTAGTCAGAGGGGGGCCTCTGATACGGCCGATCGAGCCGAGAACCGTACTCCTGCTAGAGCATATGCCATTCGCGCACGAGAGGAGGCATCCTCCCCCGACGTCATCACTGGTACCTTCACTCTCTTTGATACTAATGTGATTGCATTGATTGACCCTGGTTCTACTCATTCATATGTATGCGAAACCTTAGCAACCAGTAAGACTCTACCTGTTGAGTCTACTGAGCTCGTAATTCGAGTATCAAACCCTTTGGGTCAATGCGTACTTGTTGATAAAGTGTGTAAAAGATGCCCTCTAATAATCCGAGAATCCTGTTTTCCGGCCGATTTGATGCTTTTGCCGTTCGACGAGTTTGATGTTATTCTTGGTTTGGATTTGTTAACCGCGCATGATGCGGTTGTGAATTGCAAAAGCAAGACTATCGATTTGAGGTGCGCAAATAACGAAATAATCCGAGTTGAGTCTGCGGACTTAAGGGGGTTGCCAGCTGTAATATCAGCAATGTTGGCCCAGAAATATGTAAGGAAAGGGTGCGAAGCATACCTCGCGTATGTACTTGATGACAAGGAGTTAGAAAAGAAACCCGAATCGGTGCCGGTGGTTTGTGAATACCCGGATGTTTTTCCTGAAGAGTTACCGGGTTTGCCACCTGTTCGGGAGGTAGAGTTTGGTATTGAGCTTGTACCTGGAACTACGCCAATTTTGATCGCTCCGTATCGTATGGCACTAACCGAGTTAAAAGAGTTGAAAGCTCAGTTGCAAGAATTGACAGATAGAGGTTTCGCTCGACCGAGTTTCTCACCTTGGGGTGCACCAGTATTGTTCGTGAAAAAGAAGGACGGAACCATGAGGTTGTGCATTGACTATCGTCAACTGAATAAAGTGACGATAAAGAATAAGTATCCGTTACCGCGTATTGATGATCTGTTCGATCAATTAAAGGGAGCATCAGTGTTTTCAAAGATAGATTTGAGATCGGGTTATTATCAGTTGCGGATTCGAGATTCGGACGTACCCAAAACTGCTTTCAGAACGAGGTACGGTCACTACGAGTTCTTAGTGATGCCGTTCGGGCTCACTAATGCCCCTGCGGTGTTTATGGATTTGATGAATCGGATCTTCAGGCCGTATTTGGATCGGTTCGTAGTTGTGTTTATTGATGACATCTTGGTCTATTCAAGAGATGAGACCGAACATGCTGAGCATCTGAGGCAAGTGTTGCAAATTTTGCGGGATAAGCAGTTATATGCTAAGTTCAGTAAGTGTGAGTTCTGGTTAAGAGAGGTTAGCTTCTTGGGTCATGTGGTATCCGCATCGGGTATTCGAGTTGACCCGAGCAAAATTTCAGCCATACTTAACTGGAAGCCTCCGAGAAATGTTACCGAAGTCCGGAGCTTTCTAGGGCTCACCGGTTATTACCGACGATTTGTCAAAGGTTTCTCGATGATAGCCACACCAATGACGAAGCTACTTCAAAAGGATGTTAAGTTCGAATGGACGGAGAAATGTCAGAAAAGCTTCGATCAACTGAAAACTCATTTGACTGAAGCTCCAATTTTGGTGCAACCCGAATCGGGTAAAGAGTTTGTCATTTATAGTGACGCATCCGTACTTGGGTTGGGTTGCGTATTGATGCAAGAAGGTCGAGTTGTGGCCTATGCGTCAAGATAATTAAAGCCACACGAGAGAAATTATCCGACCCATGACCTCGAACTAGCCGCCATTGTGTTTGCATTGAAAATATGGCGACATTATTTGTTTGGTGAGAAGTGCCATGTGTTTTCGGATCACAAAAGTCTCAAATATTTGATGACTCAACGAGACTTGAATCTGCGACAAAGACGTTGGCTTGAGTTGTTGAAAGATTACGAGCTTGTCATTGATTACCACCCGGGAAAGGCTAATGTGGTTGCGGACGCCTTAAGCTGGAAATCACTGTTTGCTTTGCGAGCGATGAATGTACACTTGTCTGTTCTATCTGACAATGTGTTAGTAGCTGAATTAAAAGCCAAACCATTATTGAGTCATCAAATTCTTGAAGCTCAGGAAGTCGATGATGAATTGGTTGCAAAACGAGCTGAGTGTGTTCCGAACAAGGAATCGGAGTTTCAGATTGATGATGATGGTTGTTTGAGGTTTAGAAGTCGTTTGTGTGTTCCAAGGAATTCGGAACTCATTCCGATGATTCTGAACGAAGCCCATTGTAGCCGAATGTCAATTCACCCGGGGAGCACGAAAATGTACAACGACTTGAAACGTCGGTTTTGGTGGCATGGTATGAAACGAGACATCTCCGACTTTGTTTCGAGATGTTTAATATGTCAACAAGTGAAAGCGGAACATCAAGTGCCTTCAGGGTTACTTCAGCCGATCATGATACCCGAGTGGAAATGGGACCGAGTCACAATGGACTTTGTGTCCGGACTGCCATTGTCCGCAAGTAAGAAGGATGCGATTTGGGTTGTTGTTGATAGGCTGACTAAGTCGGCTCACTTTATCCCCGTGCGTACGGATTTTTCATTGGATAAACTAGCCGAATTGTATGTTTCTCAGATTGTGAGATTACATGGAGTACCTATTTCTATCGTGTCGGATAGAGATCCGAGATTCACCTCGTGATTTTGGAAGAAATTGCAAGAAGCTTTGGGTACCAAGCTGCATTTTAGCACCGCTTTTCATCCCCAAACCGATGGTCAATCCGAGCGGATAATTCAGATACTCGAGGATATGCTGAGATGCTGCATCCTTGAGTTTAGTGGTTCATGGGAACGGTATGTACCTTTGATTGAATTCGCTTACAACAATAGTTTTCAATCAAGTATTAAGATGGCACCTTACGAGGCTTTGTATGGTCGTAAATGCCGTACACCATTATTTTGGACCGAGCTCGGTGAAAGTAAAATTTTCGGAGTTGATTTGATTAAAGATGCCGAACAGAAAGTAAAGGTAATCCGTGAAAGTCTGAAAGCAGCCACAGATCGTTAGAAATCGTATGCGGATTTGAAACGAAAAGACATTGAATATCAGGTGGGAGATAAAGTGTTTCTTAAAGTTTCACCTTGGAGAAAGGTACTTAGGTTTGGCCGTAAGGGCAAGTTGAGCCCGAGATTCATTGGGCCGTACGAAATCTCCGAACGAGTGGGGCCAATTGCGTATAGATTGATTTTGCCCCCTGAGCTTGAAAAGATCCATGACGTCTTTCATGTTTCGATGCTTCGACGCTATAGATCTGATCCATCGCACATAATTAGCCCATCAGAGGTTGAAATTCAAGCCAATATGAGTTATGAAGAAGAACCGATGCGTATCCTAGCTCGTGAAGTGAAGGAGTTACGAAACAAAAGAGTTCCACTAGTAAAGGTGTTATGGCTCAAACACGGGATCGAGGAAGCTACTTGGGAAACCGAGATCTCGATGAAAGAACGATATCCAAACCTATTTACCGGTAAGATTTTCGGGGACGAAAATTTCTTAAGTGGGGGAGAGTTGTGACAGCCCAAAATTGACCCTAGTCGGGAAGTGGTTTCGGGACCACAAAACCGAGTCTTATAAATAATTAAAGATTATATTCTGTGTTTATGATGTGCGTAAATGCTTGTGTGATAGTTCCATACTTTAATTTGGTCAGTGTATGTGGAATTTATTAGTAGGGACTTATGTGAGACAATTTAGAAATATGCTAGGCAAGTGTTCAAGTGGCCCATTAATATATGTGGGAAAGTGTTTGTCCTTGCATGTCAAATTAGCCAAATTAAAGCATAGTGGCTGGCCATGCTATGGGTGGAAACATGTCACCAACATGTTATGCTAGTGATGTATGCTAAGAAAAATAAAATAAAGAGCATGGTAATTAAACAATGAAAAGGAAGGGTGATGAAAAAAAAATGGTCTCATCCATACCCCCCCTTGTTGCCGTGAGTTGAGGAAAGAAAACAAAAAAAAAAGTGTTCATTCTTGAACACCTTTGGCCGAATAGAGGAAAGAAAGGAAGGGGAAGAGCTTGAGAAAATCGGCTATGGTGGTTTGCTAGACTAAGGTATGTTTGATGTTGTTCTTGAGATGCATGCATGTTTT
>NW_024403325.1:0-16565 GCF_007990345.1 Gossypium hirsutum | reverse complement strand
ATATGTGTGTTTCTGTTTATAGATTTGAAAAGTTAAGAGCTCAGGGATCATCAGCAAAGTTCATCACACTATCTACATATTCGATATTTAATAAGTTGAATTCGAATTATGGCATGTATAGGCTGGAACATACTTTTGAAATGTTTTAATTTTGGTTATGTATTTAAAGCCATGGGAAAATGGCTTGCTAATTATGCTTAAACTTGGTCTTATGTATGCTTACTTATAATATTTAATGAGTTTGGTTTTGGTAATTATGTAATGGAAATGTTGGATGTGTATGTGGTTTTAGTAATAGGATTTGGCTATAAATAATAATAGGTATAATATGTATTTGGTATAGTAGTTAGTTCATGATGGAATTATGAAATATGATAGAATTAGAGTGATGGATGATTGTATAATAGCTTGTAAGGTTCTGTTGTTATATGGTATGTAATGAATGTGTCCCATCATTATTTTGGTCAACTGTTTGGTATGTATCAAATGTTAAGTTATGGCCTTTATTTTTAGGGTAAGATGTGCACCATGTATATATGCATTAAAAGCATATTCGGCTAAGTGATAATTTACTAGAGATGTATATGTGATTGCATATTAAATTATGTAATATGTTTCAATTGGTTTTATTATAAGCTTATGTAGATGTTGTTATTCGTGCTTAAATGTCAGATTGAAAGTACAGTGAATTTCGCATGTTTTGGTATTGAGTTGTTATTGTGTTTGAAAATGGTTATGTTGAAATGGTGATTATGCTTGAGTTGGTGAACATGTTGCATCTGTTTTATGCTGGTTATTTATTATACCATAATATGATTTGCCAGAAAGCTTTATTTCGAATGTGATCAAATGCCTTATTTATATATATTCGAATGGATGTATTAACTTGTATTAATGTATGATATATGTAAATTCATGTTAACTAATGTAATCATGCCGCCTAAATGAAGTATTGAAACTTGTTTTGTTGACATGTAATTTGCATGTATGCAAGCCTTTTAAAATAAAAATATAGTGGGTCTGATATTATATATTTTATATATATAGTTTGTTTTAACATATGTTGGATCATGTTTTAAATTATGCTATGTTTGAATGATATGATTTTAAGCTTAAAAATAGATTAAGTTGCGAGTAATAATGTCATTAATATTCAAGTTATAAAATGTAATGCATAATTGTATGAACTATGATATGATCGATAATGCCTCATAACTCTACTCCGCGATGGATACAGGTTAGGAGTGTTACATTAAATGGATTTTAATTCTTGAAAGATCTAAACATGCTTTGTTAAATAAAAAACAATATCCTTTCTAAAGTAACACAAAGGTTTATAATTTTTTGAAAAATCTTTGGTAACCTACAATAAAACCAGACTGGCCTAAGAAAATTCTAACTCCTTTCACACTAATGGAGGTGATAATCTTTCATTATGTCCACCTTTGCTCTATCCACTTCAATTCTAGTTTTGGAAATTTTATGTGCTAATACAATTCCCTCTTTAACCATAAAATGACATTTCTCCCAGTTCAGGACAAGATTTGTCTCCTCACATCTTTTAAGTACCTTAGCTAAATTATTCAAACAAACATCATAAGTGTTACCAAAAATAGAAAAATCATCTATGAAACCTCAACAAAATTTTCAACCATATTAGTGAAAATTCCCATCATACATCACTGAAATGTGGTAGGTGCATTACATAAGCCTAAAGGCATTCGCCTAAAAGTAGATGTATCGTATGGGTAAGTAAAAGTAGTTTTACGTTGGTCTTCTAGGGCTACAACTATTTTTTTGTATCCCAAATATCCATCTAAAAAGTAATAAAATTCATTACCTACCAGTTGATTTAACATTTGATCCATAAAAGGAAACATAATTACGAGTGGCTTTGATCAAATTTCTGTAGTCAATACAGATTCTCTAACCTATGACAGTTCTCGTTGGGATTAACTCGTTACATTCATTCTTGACAATTGTGATCCTACCTTTCTTGGTACACATTGTACCAGACTTACCCAATAGCTATCTGAGATAGGTAGATAATTCCTGCATCTAACCATTTGATCACTTCCTTCTGTACCACCTTTTCATGATAGGATTAACTCTCCTTTATACCTTGCTCACCTTCCGTTAAGATAATCTTATGCGTACAACAGAAAGGGCTTATACCTCGTATGTCAGTTATGGTTCAACCAATTGCCTTTTAAATTTCTTTAAATCAACAATCAATTGCTTATGTTCTGTCAATTCTGCTAAAACAATCATAGGCAAAGTAGAACTATTACCTAAATAATTGTAATATAAATGGGACGGAAGCACCTTAGTTCAAGCTTAGGTAGTTCCTCGATTGACAACTTGGGTTGTGTAAATTCTCGAACTTCCAACTCTAGTGATTCGAATCGCAGTGGTTGGATATAACTCCTTGAGTTGGCTTCCGTCATAGTCATACATTCATTACCTTTTTCATTTCCAAGGGTTCAGACCCTAAAGTGTTCTTCGATGGGTTTTCTTCAGAATTGCTCTCCATAGAAACTAGGTTTCTAATTCCTCTATTACTGAGCACTCTTCCATTAGAGTGGAAAATTTCATCACCTTCAGAACGTTAAATGTTACCTTATCATCTTCAGGTCGCATGGTGAGTTCACCTTTTTACATATCTATCAACGCTCTTCCCATAGCTAGGAAAGGTCTCTCAAGGATGATCAGAACTTCCTTATCTACTTCAAATTTAACACAATAAAGTCAGCAAGAAAAAGAAACTTATCAACTCTTAACTAAACATCCTCGATCTTTCCTTAGGATATGGTAATGAGCGGTCTGCAAGTTGAAGTGTCACAGTAATGGGTTTTACTTCACCTATTCCCAATAGTTTGAAAATAGATTTGGCCATCAAGTTGATGCTTGCTCCAAGGACGTACAAAGCTTTATTGCAGTAAGATTCTTTGATGTTATAGGGTATCATAAAGCTTTCAAGGTCTTTCAATTTCAGAGGTAGCTTATTTTGTAAGAACGCACTGCACTCCTTCATCAAAGCAGCAATCTCATACTCACTAAGCTTTTCTTCTTGGATAGAATATCCTTTATAAACTTCACGTAGTTGGACATTTGTTCTAAAGCATCTGCTAATGAAATATTGATATGTAGTTGCTTTAGAACATCCAAGAACTTCTTGAATTGTACTTCTCGTTTCTACTTATGCTGCTAAAGTCTTTGAGGATATCGAACTCTAGGTTGATATGGACAACTTTTTTGAAGATGAAAATATGCAAATAAAGGTGTTAGCTTCTCAGAATTTACTAGTTTAGGGTTTACCTCATCAGATTTTTCAGCATCTAATTTTTTTGGTGTAGGAACTTCAACTGTTGGTTGACTTTCCTCTTTTTCAGTAGGCTCATCTTCAACCACAACCTCACTGGGTTCCACAATCTTACCAGTTTTTAATGCAACTAATTTGTAATGTTCCTTACACAAACTCTTTGGATTTTTGAATCATTCGGTAAGGCTCCTTACGGTCTACTACAGAGCTTAGTAGCTAACTAACCCATTTGGTTCTCTAGATTTTCCAGTGTTGATGCTTGACTTTGTATTAAGGCGTCATTTTTCGCCATGTACACCTTCAACAAGTCCTCCAAACTATTTAATGACTCAGCCTGAGGTGATTTTGGGGCTTGTTGGCTAAACCCTTAGGATTGATTGGGTCTATGCTGCATATGGTTATTTAGTCCATTCCTTCATTACTCTAGGAAAAGTTCGAATGATTCTGCAATGAAGAATTATAGAAGTTGGAATATGGTCCTTGTCCACTTCTATTTCGACATTGATTCCTTACATAAAAAATAGCCTCGGGGTTTGAAGGGTAATTCTCGAAAGAATGACCATCCCACAGTATACGCATGAACAACATCATACTAACTTGGTGATTGTGCTACAAAATTATTCAAACCATTAGTGGTAAACTATTTTAACATTGAGGAAATAAAATATATCTGAGCAGATAGTGAAGTCAAAGCATCCACTTCATGCACTCTAGCTACTCGACGGTTACGGGTTAGAGGTGTTACATCGGTGACACTTGTTGGGTTGGATTCGAGGACGAACCCGTCACGGCACCTCCTCTGGACCTACGTTGATGGGGCAGTTGTCGTGGCCTCTTATGAAAAAGTTGCCTACTCCTTGCTGCCACCGAAATAGATATGCCTTGCCGGCGACTCTAAACCAAGGCATAGACTCCAAACAGCTCACCGTGTCCGATAAGAAAAAGGGTTCACAGATGGGTAAGAATTCTATCCTATGATCTGAAATGTCAATGTACTCTTTGTGGTAATCTCGTCAATTTTCATCGGTCTTCTCCTACAAATTGAGCTTGTGCAATGCTTCCATGTCTCACAGTGGCAGCGAAATTTTTGCCTCCACTCGAACTGTCGCATCACTCGATCCAATTCATGCATCTCCACCATAGCGTACATTATCAATGACACCTTTGCGTTTACATGCTTCGAACAGTTAAAAATTCTGGTAGGAAGCATTATATGATATCTAGATCGGTGTATGGCATCCATTCAATGTAACATCCAGTATTGGCGAGTCCTGAGTTTAGGCGAGTAACCCAAAGGAATTTGAATGAAGTGGTCCTATTCGTAACAGCCCGATTTAGACCCTAATTGGAATGGTCATTTCGGGACCACGAATCCGAGCCAGAAAAAAATTTTAAAATTATTTTCTGTGTTTACTTTGTGTGAATTTATATTTGTGAAATTTCGTGAATTAATTTCGTCGTTTAGGTGTCCGATTAAATAAAAGGACTTAAATCGCGTAAATTGAAAATTTGGTAGTTTAATTTATAAAGGGTCGAATTGTTAGTGGCTTTTAAGGATGAGGGATTTATATTGTAAATAACCTATAATGATATTAGTAGGACAGTTAAAGACTTATAATATGTGGTTTTTATATTAAATTATTAAGGTTATAAAAGTAACTTAATTATTAAAGCATATATATGATATAATATCATAAAATAAACTATGTTTTACATTCTCTCTTGCACCGAATATAAACAAAAAGAAAAAGAGAGAACACAAGACTAGGTTCGGCCATCTTCCAAGCTAAAATCAAGGTCCGTTCTTTGTCGTTTTTGATAATTTCTACGTTTTTGAGATCGTTGCTTCGAGTACTACAAAACCCATGCTTGAATTTTTTATTTTGATGGATATTTTGAGTTGTGCCATTGTTGATAACTTGTGATTTTTTTGTTTCATGATGAAAAATGAAAGATATGTTTAGATTAACATATTTGTATTGGAGTTTTGATGATTTTGAGTAATTAGGACTTAATTGTAAAAATAATAATTTGGGGACTAAAATGTAAAATTAATGAATTATAAGGGCTTGTATAGACATGGGTAATATTCAGCCTAGCTTGGATGTGGAGAAATTTGATGTATTTTGTGTTTTGTGCAATAGGGACTAAATTATAAAAATTGTAAATGTTAGGGGTAAAATGGTAATTTACCCATTTATGTGTTTTTGGACTAAACTGAATGAAAATATGTTTGAATGAGCTTAATTTGAATATGTTTAGATCAAGAACCAAAGAAATCAGATTTGGATCGGGGAAAAACGAAAGTTGTGACAACCCAAATTAGACCCTGGTCGGAATGTGGTTTCGAGACCACATTACCGAGCCAAAAATTTATTTTCGTGTTTTAATTGCATAAATTGTTGTGTGACAGTGAATGTATGAGAAATTAAATGCTTAATATTAGCATTAGGATTGTGAATTCATTCAAAAAGGACCTAGTTGACGAAGTTAGGAAAGATGATAGATGAATTATAAGGATTAATTAATAATAGGTTGAGGAAGCATGGCTTTGCATGTCAATTTGCCCATAAAAATTCATGGTGGCCGGCCAAGGAGTGATAATGCTCCACTCATTCTAATTTAATATGTTTCTTTGGTGAACAAATGATGGGGATAATAATAGAAAAGGGAACAAAAAAAATGGGTGTCATACTTGCCATCTCCTAGCCGAAAAACCAAGAAAAAGAAGGGGAGAAAAGAACTTGGAAGGAATTCGGCCATTGCTTGTGCCTAGGGAGAGTGTTTGATGTTGTGGCATGAAAAATGAGGGAGTTTGAATGCTTAATAAGGAGGGAAGAAGGAGTGTTCATATTTTCTTTCTTTTGCAATTGTTCTAACTAGAGGAAGAAGAGGAAGCAAGATTCGGCCAAGGTGGTCCTTTAGACCAAGGTATGTTCAATGATATTTTTGGAAGCTTACCCTACCTTTGGGGTGATGAGTCTAGATTCTATCTATTCCATGGTTGGATTTGGGGTTGTTGGAGAGTTAGGATTCGGCTAAGGAGTTTAAAAATAAAAGCTAGTTGATACCTTGATGCTATTAGCATGCTAGTTATATGGATGTGTTAAGTTGCTTGTTATGTTAGCATGAAAGTTGAAAATTGTTAAGCTATTTTGTTGGAGGTGCCGAACTTAGGACTAGGAAGAGAATGAGTATTCGGCTAACATAGTGGAAAGGTGGTGTTGCCGATTGCTAGATTTAGACTAGTGGAGTGGCTATAATTGGCATTAAGATGTGGGACTTAAGAAATGTAGTTATATGTGGACTTACATGATGTTACAAATAGATGTGAAAATATGCTAGATTAGGAAAACTCGATTAAGTGTTCATGAGATGAAATTAGGTGTTTAAATGATGTTATAGTTGACATTGTACATGTATACATGCATTTCGGCCATGGTCTTTGCTTGAATTTGAGATTTGTAATGTGATTTTCCTAAATTGTCTATGAATTTTTGGTTGTTGATTCCATGGTAATGGTATATTGAATCCATGAAAATTTAGTAAGGTTGCATTCGGCAACTTGCTTGGAATTAAAAATTGATGTCTAAGCTTAGGTGATTTCGATGATGATATATATATATATATATTCATAAGTATATTTAGTTGATTCGGCTTTGGTAGTTGCATAAGGCTATTGGCCGAATATACTAACATACATATACATGTGAAATTGGATTGTAAATATTTAGCAAGGTGGTTAAACTAGTTAAATTATTGATTTAGCTCAAGGAGTTAAAGGAGGTGAATCGAGCAAAGGCAAAGAAAAGGTTATCGAGTAGCCGAGTTGGAACTGTCTTACCCAACACGAGGTAAGTCATTAAGCATGTAGTTGGTATTATTTCAAATGGTCATAATGTGTATGTATTGATGCTGAATGGAATGAATAAATATACATATATATATATGCATGTACGTATGTGATGATGAAATTGTTGAATGAAAGAAAAGAGGTAAGATGTACTGAGTTGTTGATCTCGGCACTAAACGTGCGGGATAACCATTTATGACCATGAGATTGGCGCTAAGTGCGCGGGATTAAATTGTACAGCACTAAGTGTGCGATTCGACTATGTTGCACTAAGTGTGCGAAATGAATATGATGCACTAAGTGTGCGAATTGACCATGCGGCACTAAGTGTGCGAGTTTGACTATGTAGCACTAAGTGTGCGATTTGATTACGTAGCACTAAGTGTGCGAGTTGATTATATAGCACTGAGTGTGCGGGCTCAATATACATTCGTGAATCATTATGGACACTATGTGTGCGACACTATTGAGTCGATCGCGGACAGCGGATCGGGTAAGTGTCTTGAGTACATGGCTAATAGGTGCTATGCTTATACTTGGTGTTGAGCTCGGTAAGTTGAACCTATGTGACAAATATACTTGAAGTCACGTACATAAATTTATCATAGAATGGGTGAAAGGCCGTTTAGTTGTATGTTTGTAACGAAAATAAAATGATTTATGAAAATGCCTCGAATATCCTATTGATGAGTATGTGGATTGTGAATGCATCAATTGGTATGAAATTGAATCGATAGGTTGGAGGAACTATGGTATGGTTCGGTATGGATGGAGTAAATTGTCTCATTCCATTTTGTTTCCTCTTGTGATAATGTTATTGATGTATAGTAGTGCATTGCTTATACTTACTGAGTTATAAACTCACCCGGTGTTTCCTTGTCACCCATTATAGGTTGCTTGGACTCATCTATTTTTTTTGCGGGGTCGGGCCGTCATCGAAGTCATCACACCGGATAGCAAGTTTTGGTATTTTCTTCTTAGTTGGCTTAGAAGAACATTTTGGCATGTATAAGCTATTACGTTGTGTTTGAATTTTGGCATGTAAACTTTAAGCCATGCGAAAATGGCACGAATGTTCGATTGAGTTGGATCAAGGGTAGGCATGAAATGGACCTAGTTACTTTCGTAACAGATGCTGGCAGCAGCAGTGTCATGAGATTGAAAAATCACTAAAAATAGTAGGAGTGGAATTAATTGATGAATAAATTATGTAATCGAAGCTCGATGAGTCTGCTTTCATGAAGAAGTAACGAAATGATCATATGGGCAGTATATTAAGAGATAATCAGATTTTTGTGGGACAGGGCCAGAACGGTTTCTGGATTCCCTGCTCCGACTTTGGAATTTCATTAAAAATTAACCAGAGATAATTAGGGGTCGTACCATATATGTACAGATTCCTCTCTGAGTCTAGTTTTCATAGAAACAAACGGCATCAGTATTGGAGCCCCGTGCAGGGAGATATCCAAGTCGTAATGGGCAAAGGTCAGTGTAGTCGATCCCTGCAACTTGGGAGACTTTGACTAATAAACTGTACTAATTGGCCCAACCAAAAATTCTAGAAAAAAATACATAGATGGGTACATGAGTCTAGTTTCTGGGAAAAATTATGAAACTGATTTTCGAGTTACGAAACTCAAGATATGATTTTTAAAACGACTAGTACACAGATTGGGCAGTGTCTGGAAAATAAATTTTGACTTAAGGGGGTTAAAGCCAGTTAACACCTCGTGTTCGACTCCGGTGTCGGTTTCGGGTTCGGGGTGTTACATTTTATTGGTATCAGAGCCATGGTTTAGTCGGTTCTAGGACTACCATAGCACGTATGAGTCTAGCTATACATGCCTTAATGTTAATGTTTAAAAGGGTGATGACTTCTGACGGTTGAAATGTTTTTGTTTTGATTAGTAAATGGATCCCGGTGAAGAAAGAACCCTAGCGGATGACGTTGAGAGCGTAGCGGCTGCTCCTGCACAAGGGACGCTGCCTGTTGAACCTCAGTCATCTGCGAATAATCAAGGTGAGGGGGCTAAACAAGCCTTCTTTACCATGATGAATGAGTGGGTCGCGCAATATGCCCGAACCAACCCGGCTGTCCAACAATTCCCAAATTTGAATAATCCACCCCAAGAGCTTGTAAGGCCATCAGTCGCTGATCCTGTGAGGCTGAGTAAGCCACCTGTAGACTTGATTAGGAAGCGTGGGGCCGAGGAGTTCAAGGCCATAGTAACTGATGATGCCGAAAGGGCCGAGTTCTGGCTTGATAACACCATTCGGGTGTTCGATGAATTGTCATGCACACCCGATGAATGTCTAAAATGTGCTGTATCTTTGTTGCGAGACTCAGCCTACTATTGGTGGAGGTCCTTGATTTCCATAGTCCCGAACGAGCGAGTAACTTGGGACTTCTTTCAAACGGAATTCCGGAAGAAATTTATTAGCCAACGGTTCATTGATCAGAAGCGTAAGGAGTTCTTGGAACTCAAGCAAGGCCGTATGACTGTATCTGAATACGAACATGAATTCGTAAGACTTAGTAGGTATGCCCGGGAGTGTGTAGCTGATGAGGTTGCTATGTGCAAAAGATTCGAGGAAGGATTGAATGAAGATTTAAAGCTACTAATGGGTATTTTGGAAATAAAAGAATTCGTAACACTAGTCGAACGAGCCTGCAAGGCGGAAGAACTTGGAAAGGAGAAGAGGAAGGCTGAATTTGAAGCTAGAGATTATCGTAAAAGATCGACGGGTAAAGCTCCGTTCTCAGCTGTAAAGAAGTTCAGGGAGGACATTAATAAGTCGAGGGCGACTGCGGGAATTTCCATCAGGGCAAGACCATCGATGAGCTCCCGAGCTACTTCGGTAGCTAGTGTGGGCAATAATCGTCACGAGAAACCTGAATGTCCCCAATGTGGAAGACGACACCTAGGTGAATGTTGGGGCAAGTCTAGTAGCAGGGCCTGTTACGGATGCGGTTCGAAGGACCACCTTATTAGAGATTGCACGGAGCTGGATGAGAAGAATAAGATTCAAGGTGCAAGACCTAGTGGAGTGACATCTAGAGGTAGACCACCGAGAATTTTTGGAGGCAGGGGTGGTAGTCAGAGGGGGCTTCTGATACGGCCGATCGCGCCGAGAATCGTGCTCCTGCTAGAGCATATGCCATTCGCGCACGAGAGGAGGCATCCTCCCCCGACGTCATCACTGGTACCTTCACTCTCTTTGATACTAATGTGATTGCATTGATTGACCCTGGTCCTACTCATTCATATGTATGCGAAACCTTAGCAACCAGTAAGACTCTACCTGTTGAGTCTACTAAGCTCGTAATTCGAGTATCAAACCCTTTGGGCCAATGCGTACTTGTTGATAAAGTGTGTAAGAGATGCCCTCTAATAATCCGAGAATCCTGTTTTCCGGCCGATTTGATGCTTTTGCCGTTCGATGAGTTTGATGTTATTCTTGGTTTGGATTGGTTAACCGCGCATGATGCGGTTGTGAATTGCAAAAGCAAGACTATCGATTTGAGGTGCGCAAATAATGAAATAATCCGAGTTGAGTCTGCGGACTTAAGGGGGTTGCCAGCTGTAATATCAGTAATGTTGGCCCAGAAATATGTAAGGAAAGGGTGCGAAGCATACCTCGCGTATGTACTTGATGACAAGGAGTTAGAAAAGAAACCCGAATCGGTGCCAGTGGTCTGTGAATACCCGGATGTTTTTCCTGAAGAGTTACCGGGTTTGCCACCTGTTCGGGAGGTAGAGTTTGGTATTGAGCTTGTACCTGGAACTACGCCTATTTCGATCGCTCCGTATCGTATGGCACTAACTGAGTTAAAAGAGTTGAAAGCTCAGTTGCAAGAATTGACGGATAGAGGTTTCGCTCGACCGAGTTTCTCACCTTGGGGTGCCCCAGTATTGTTCGTGAAAAAGAAGGACGGAACCATGAGGTTGTGCATTGATTATCGTCAACTGAATAAAGTGACGATAAAGAATAAGTATCCGTTACCGCGTATTGATGATCTGTTCGATCAATTAAAGGGAGCATCGGTGTTTTCAAAGATAGATTTGAGATCGGGTTATTATCAGTTGCGGATTCGAGATTCGGACGTACCCAAAACTGCTTTCAGAACGAGGTACGGTCACTACGAGTTCTTAGTGATGCCGTTCGGGCTCACTAATGCCCTTGCGGTGTTTATGGATTTGATGAATCGGATCTTCAGGCCGTATTTGGATCGGTTTGTAGTTGTGTTTATTGATGACATCTTGGTCTATTCAAGAGATGAGACCGAACATGCTGAGCATCTGAGGCAAGTGTTGCAAATTTTGCGGGATAAGCAGTTATATGCTAAGTTCAGTAAGTGTGAGTTCTGGTTAAGAGAGGTTAGCTTCTTGGGTCATGTGGTATCCGCATTGGGTATTCGAGTTGACCCGAGCAAAATTTCAGCCATACTTAACTGGAAGCCTCCGAGAAATGTTACCGAAGTCCGGAGCTTTCTAGGCTCGCCGGTTATTACCGACGATTTGTCAAAGGTTTCTCGATGATAGCCACACCAATGACGAAGCTACTTCAGAAGGATGTTAAGTTCGAATGGACGGAGAAATGTCAGAAAAGCTTCGATCAACTGAAAACTCATCTGACTGAAGCTCCAATTTTGGTGCAACCCGAATCGGGTAAAGAGTTTGTCATTTATAGTGACGCATCCCTACTTGGGTTGGGTTGCGTATTGATGCAGGAAGGTCGAGTTGTGGCCTATGCGTCGAGACAATTGAAGCCACACGAGAGAAATTATCCGACCCATGATCTCGAACTAGCCGCCATTGTGTTGCATTGAAAATATGGCGACATTATTTGTTTGGTGAGAAGTGCCATGTGTTTTCGGATCACAAAAGTCTCAAATATTTGATGACTCAACGAGACTTGAATCTGCGACAAAGACGTTGGCTTGAGTTGTTGAAAGATTACGAGCTTGTCATTGATTACCACCCGGGAAAGGCTAATGTGGTTGCGGACGCCTTAAGCCGGAAATCACTGTTTGCTTTGCGAGCGATGAATGTACACTTGTCTATTCTACCTGACAATGTGTTAGTAGCTGAATTAAAAGCCAAACCATTATTGACTCATCAAATTCGTGAAGCTCAGAAAGTTGATGATGAATTGGTTGCAAACGAGCTGAGTGTGTTCCGAACAAGGAATCGGAGTTTCAGATTGATGATGATGGTTGTTTGAGGTTTAGAAGTCGTTTGTGCGTTCCAAGGAATTCGGAACTCATTCCGATGATACTGAACGAAGCCCATTGTAGCCGAATGTCAATTCACCCGGGGAGCACGAAAATGTACAACGACTTGAAACGTCGGTTTTGGTGGCATGGTATGAAGCGAGACATCTCCAACTTTGTTTCGAGATGTTTAATATGTCAACAGGTGAAAGCGGAACATCAAGTGCCTTCAGGATTACTTCAGCCGATCATGATACCCGAGTGGAAATGGGACCGAGTCACAATGGACTTTGTGTCCGGACTGCCATTGTCCTCAAGTAAGAAGGATGCGATTTGGGTTGTTGTTGATAGGCTGACTAAGTCGGCTCACTTTATCCCCGTGCGTACGGATTTTTCATTGGATAAACTAGCCGAATTGTATGTTACTCAGATTGTGAGATTACATGGAGTACCTATTTCTATCGTGTCGGATAGAGATCCGAGATTCACCTCGCGATTTTGGAAGAAATTGCAAGAAGCTTTGGGTACCAAGCTGCATTTTAGCACCGCTTTTCATCCCCAAACCGATGGTCAATCGAGCGGATAATTCAGATACTCGAGGATATGCTGAGATGCTGCATCCTTGAGTTTAGTGGTTCATGGGAACGGTATGTACCTTTGATTGAATTCGCTTACAACAATAGTTTTCAATCAAGTATTAAGATGGCACCTTACGAGGCTTTGTACGGTCGTAAATGCGTACACCATTTTTGGACCGAGCTGGTGAAAGTAAAATTTTCGGAGTTGATTTGATAAAGATGCCGAACAGAAGTAAAGGTAATCCGTGAAAGTCTGAAGGCAGCCACAGATCGTCAGAAATCGTATGCGGATCTGAAACGGAAGGACATTGAATATCAGGTGGAGATAAAGTGTTCCTTAAAGTTTCGCCTTGGAAAAAGGTACTTAGGTTTGGCCGTAAGGGCAAGTTGAGCCGAGATTCATTGGGCGTACGAAATCTCCGAACGAGTGGGGCCAGTTGCGTATAGATTGATTTTGCCCCTGAGCTTGAAAAGATTCACGATGTCTTTCATGTTTCGATGCTTCGACGCTATCGATCTGATCCATCGCATATATTAGTCCGTCGGAGGTTGAAATTCAGGCTGATATGAGCTATGAAGAAGAACCGATTCGTATCCTAACTCGTGAAGTGAAAGAGTTGTGAAATAAAAGGGTTCCGTTGGTTAAGGTGTTGTGGCTTAAACACGGGATCGAGGAAGCAACCTGGGAAACCGAGAGCTCGATGAAAGAACGATACCCAAACCTATTTACCGGTAAGATTTTCGGGGACGAAAATTTTTATGTGGGGGAGAGTTGTGACAACCCAAATTAGACCCTGGTCGGAATGTGGTTTCGAGACCACATTACCGAGCCAAAAATTTATTTTCGTGTTTTAATTGCATAAATTGTTGTGTGACAGTGAATGTATGAGAAATTAAATGCTTAATATTAGCATTAGGATTGTGAATTCATTCAAAAAGGACCTAGTTGACGAAGTTAGGAAAGATGATAGATGAATTATAAGGATTAATTAATAATAGGTTGAGGAAGCATGGCTTTGCATGTCATTTGCCCATAAAATTCATGGTGGCCGGCCAAGGAGTGATAATGCTCCACTCATTCTAATTTAATATGTTTCTTTGGTGAACAAATGATGGGGATAATAATAGAAAAGGGAACAAAAAAATGGTGTCATACTTGCATCTCCTAGCCGAAAACCAAGAAAAGAAGGGAAAAGAACTTGAAGGAATTCGGCCATTGCTTGTGCTAGGAGAGTGTTTGATTTGTGGCATGAAAATGAGGGAGTTGAATGCTTAATAAGGAGGGAAGAAGGAGTGTTCATATTTTCTTTCTTTTGCAATTGTTCTAACTAGAGGAAGAAGAGGAAGCAAGATTCGGCCAAGGTGGTCCTTTAGACCAAGGTATGTTCAATGATATTTTTGGAAGCTTACCCTACTTGGGCTGATGAGTCTTGATTCTATCTATTCCATGGTTGGATTGGGGTTGTTGGAGAGTTAGGATTCGGCTAAGGAGTTTAAAATAAAAGCTAGTTGATACCTTGATGCTATTAGCATGCTAGTTATATGGATGTGTTAAGTTGCTTGTTATGTTAGCATGAAAGTTGAAAATTGTTAAGCTATTTTGTTGGAGGTGCCGAACTTAGGACTAGGAAGAGAATGAGTATTCGACTAACATAGTGGAAAGGTGGTGTTGCCGATTGCTAGATTTAGACTAGGGGAGTGGCTATAATGGGCATTAAGATGTGGGACTTAAGAAATGTAGTTATATGTGGACTTACATGATGTTACAAATAGATGTGAAATATGCTAGATTAGGAAAACTCGATTAAGTGTTCATGAGATGAAATTAGGTGTTTAAATGATGTTATAGTTGACATTGTACATGTATACATGCATTTCGGCCATGGTCTTTGCTTGAATTTGAGATTTGTAATGTGATTTTCCTAAATTGTCTATGAATTTTGTTGTTGATTCCATGGTAATGGTATATTGAATCCATGAAAATTAGTAAGTTGCATTCGGCAACTTGCTTGGAATTAAAAATTGATGTCTAAGCTTAGGTGATTTCGATGATGATATATATATATATTCATAAGTATATTAGTTGATTCGGCTTTGGTAGTTGCATGAGGCTATTGGCCGAATATACTAACATACATAACATGTGAAATTGGATTGTAAATATTTAGCAAGGTGGTTAAACTAGTTAAATTATTGATTAGCTCAAGGAGTTAAAGGAGGTGAATCGAGCAAAGGCAAAGAAAAGGTTATCGAGTAGCCGAGTTGGAACCGTCTTACCCCACGAGGTAAGTCATTAGCATGTAGTTGTATTATTTCAATGGTCATAATGTGTATTTTGAGCTGATGGAATGAATAAAATACATATATATAATGCATGTACGTATGTGATAGAAATTGTGAATGAAAGAAAAGAGGTAGAGTACTGAGTTGTGATCTCGGCACTAACGTGCGGGATAACCATTTATGACCATGAGATTGGCGCTAAGTGCGCGGGATTAAATTGTACAGCACTAAGTATCGATCGACATGTTGCACTAAGTGTGCGAAATGAATATGATGCACTAAGTGTGCGAATTGACCATGCGGCACTAAGTGTGCGAGTTTGACTATGTAGCACAAGTGTATTTGATTCGTGCACTAAGTGTGCGAGTTGATTATAGCCTGAGTGTGCGGGCTCATATACATTCGGAATCATTATGGACACTATGGTGCGACACTATTGAGTCGATCGCGACAGCGGATCGGGTAAGTGTCTTGATACATGGCTAATAGGTGCTATGCTTATACTTGTGTTGAGCTCGGTAAGTTGAACCTATGTACAAATATACTGAGTCACGTACATAAATTATCATAGAATGGTGAAACGTAGTGATGTAACGAAATAAAAGATTTATGAAAATGCCTCGAATATCCTATGATGAGTAGTGGATGTGAATGATCAATTGGTATGAATTGACGATAGGTTGGAGGAACTATGGTATGTCGGTAGGATGGAGTAAATGTCTCATTCCATTTTGTTCCTCTGTGAAATGTTATTGATGTAAGTAGTGCATTGCTTGACTTACTGAGTATAAACTCACCCGGTGTTCCTTGTCACCCATTATAGGTGCTTGGATCATCTATTTTTTGCGGGTCGGGCCGTCATCGAAGTCATCACACCGGATAGCAAGTTTTGGTATTCTTCTTAGTTGGCTTAGAAGAACATTTTGGCATGTATAAGCTATTACGTTGTGTTTGAATTTTGGCTGTAAACTTTAAGCCATGCGAAAATGGCACGAATGTTCGATTGAGTTGGATCAAGGTAGGCATGAAATGGACTAGTTACTTTCGTAACAGATGTGGCAGCAGCAGTGTCATGAATTGAAAAATCACAAAAAAGTGGAGTGAATTAATTGATGAATAAATATGTAATCGAGCTCGATGAGTCTGCTTTCATGAGGAAGTAACGAAGATCATAGGGCAATATAAGAGAAATCAGTTTTGGACGGGCAACGTTCTGGTTCTGCCGATTTGATTTATAAAATATCGAGATAATGGGTGACATAGTAAGATTCCTCTCGTTAGTTTTCAAGAACAAAGCGGGGCATCCAGATGGGG
>NW_024403324.1:0-16575 GCF_007990345.1 Gossypium hirsutum | reverse complement strand
GACATTCGAATCTACATGGATTCATTGCAAATTGAAAAAAAAATGTTGTATGAAGAAAAAAAATGGTGGTGTTTGTAAATAGGACTAAAGTGTAGAAATGTTAAAAAGTTGAGGTCTAATGTAGGAGAATGCCATAAATGGATAGAAATTGAAAGTGATTTGTTGAATAAAAAGGTTTAATTTTAGTACATAATAGATCAAAAAAGCAGGGAATTCAAGAGTTAGAGCCGAGGGAATCTGAAGGTTATCAGTAAACGTCCTTGAAATCGTAAATTCTGAGATATCGAGGTAAAAGGTTCGACGTAAAAATAAAAAAAAATGATATAAAATTTTATGTTTTAAATTGCTTTGGTAATTTTTTTTTTTTTTTTTGCGATGAAATTTATAGATATTTGATTAGCGGCTTGAGGCATGATGATAAGTTGACTAATGTTCGGCACTAACTGTGCGGTGTTTGAATATAGCTTCTTAGCTACAAATGGCACAAAGTGTAATGAGTTTGGTAATAGCTTCGCTATATGAGAACTAAGTGTGAAATACCGACGATAGCTTCAGTTTTATTGAAAAATGGAGGCCTAAGTGTGTGAGATATTGTACACGCTTCAACAACACTGATGCACTAAGTGTGCGATTGCTTAAAGCATGGAAAGACTTCTGAATGAATTAATGTATTTAATAAAAGAGGTGGAGAATGAAATGAATAAATACAAGAAAGTTTAGGCACGTCAATACCTATGTGGTAGATATATTATGTGTATAAAGCTTGATGATTCGTAATGAAACATATTAAATGAGATAGAATAAATTAATGGATGAATTGTGAATTATTAAGTGTTTATTAGTTGATGTTTTGTATATTATAAACTGTTGATTATTTATGTACGACTTACTAAGCTGTAAAGCTCACTATGTGAAATGTTTCTCTGTTTTTACAGTGTTATAAAGCTAGTTTCAGATATAGGGATCGTCAGCGAAATCAATCACACTATCAGACATCAATTTTTAGGTACCATTTTGATTATTTGTATATATGGTATATGGCATGTATAGCTAGAAGTATTTAGTATGTTTTTGTGATGTGAATATCTAGCCATGAGTGTAATAGCCCCGATTTAGACCCTAATTAGAACAGTGGTTTTGGACCAAAAATTTGAGTCAAAAAATATTTTAAAATTATTTCTGTGTTTATTTTGTGTGAACTTATGTCTGTGAATTTTTGTGATTTATTTTGTCTTTGAGTGTCCGATTAAATAAAAGGATTAATCGCTAAAATGAAAATTAGTGGTTATTTCTAAAAGAGCTGAATTGCACTTGGATTTTTAAATGGAAGCCTTTATGTTTCAATTAGCCAATATTAAGTAAAGTGGACGGTAATGGTTTTTTTATATATGATTTATAATTTTATAACTAAGTTATAATAGTAAAAAATAAGAATAAAAGATATAATAAACATATAATAAGAAACCATGTTCATATTAATATTTCCATGACTGAAACATTAAAAAAAAGGAAAAGAGAAAAGAAACCTAGGGTTGGGCTCTTTCAAGCTTGATTCAAGGTAATTTCTAGCTCGGTTTTTGATAATTTTACATTTTTGAGATCGTTGCTTCGAGTACTACAAAACCCAGCTTTAATTTTTTATTTGATGAATATTTTGATTATGCCATTGTTGATAGCTTGTGATTTTTGTATTTGATGATGAAATATGAAAGATATGTTTTAGATTAACATTTTTGTATTGGAGTTTTGATGTTTTGAGTAATTAGGACTAAATTGCAAAAATAATAATTTGAGGACTAAAATGTGAATAAATGAAATATATGGCTTGTATGTACACTAGAATATTCGGCCAAACATGGGTACCTTGAAATTTTGAATATTTTGTGTTTTGTGTAATAGGGACTAAATTGTAAAAAGTGTAAAATGTCAGGGGTAAAATGTAATTTTCCCATTTATGTGTTTTTGACTGAATTTAATGAAAATATGTTTGAATGAGCTTAATTTGAATATGTTTAGATCAAGAACCAAAGAAATCGGATTTGGATCGGGGGAAAATGAAAGTTGTCGACTAGCTGCCCTGTTTCGTTTTGTATCGTTCGAGGTAAGTTTATAAGCAAATAGACGTGTTTAATTATAGTTTAATATTAAATATGTATGCTAAACGAAATGTATGAAATTATATACACTATGACCGAATATGAATAAGCTTAGTTACTACATTCCGAGTTCGTTTCGACTGAGTTATGACATCCGAAAGCCCCGTATGAACCCTAGGAATAGTTAGGATACATATGTCATGACATGGATCCTGATATATGTGTACGAGTAAGACCATGGCATTGATATGTGATTTCGATATATGTGTACGAGTAAGACCCCGTCTAGGACAGTGGCATCAATATGTGATTACATGTAAGACTACGTCTGGACATTGGCATTGTACGATACATGTGTGATTATCTGAGTGTCCTACCCAATTCCAAATGGTTCATCAGGCATCGATAAGTGGGGAACAAATATGTAAAATTAGCTAAGTGATCAGGTATGTATTACTTTAGCATTTATTTGCAACAAGGCAAGTGAGTGTTATGATATTAGTTACAAGCATGTATGACATGAATGAAAGTATATGTGTAAATATGTCATGTGTATTCGGCCTTATGGGCAAGAAGTATGATCCTTGTTGGTGTGATTTTATTTTCGCATATATATATAATGATCTTGCATATTCGGTTACTGAGTTAATGTGTGTATATAATTTTATCTTGATTAAAAGCTTATTTATACAAATGTATGTATATTAGGTTTTTTATTGATAATTTGGCTTCAAAATTGAAAAATGATTTGATGACTTAATCTTGTGAACATTCGGCCAAGGTAATGGATATATGTGTTCAGGTATATTATTATTGAAGTTGAAAGTTAAGAATAAGCTTGATATTTATATTGTAATTTGGTTGGTTAAAATAAGTTGATTATGTTAACGGTTTGTTTGTTTGCTTATGACTTACTAAGCTTAAATAGCTTATCGTGTGTATATTTGTCTTTGTTTTATAGATTTTGGATTCGAGTTACAAGCTCAGGGGTCGTCAGCAAAGTCTATCACACTATCTACAGCTTCGGTATTTTAATATTCAAACTCGAATTATAGCATGTATAAGCTAGAGTGTGCTTTTGTAAGCTAGATTTTTGGTTATGTGTAATCTAAACCATGTGAAAATGGCTAAGTTATTATATTAGAATTTGGTTATGTTAGTTAAGGTTTATATTAATTTTGGTTACTAATTTGCGTGCCATGAAGGTATAATATATGTGGTAAGCACTATATGCTTGGGAATGGCTTGTTGATTAGGTTTGAACTTGGTATGGTAAGATCATAGTCAAAATATTTAATGAGCATGTTCGTTGGTAAATGATGATGAAAGTTTTGGGATATGTATATGATTTCAATAGAAGATTCAGCTATGAAGTAATTATAGTACAATATGCATTTCGTATGTTAATTAGCTGAGATGGAAAAAAATGCAATGCATGTGTTTCATGAATATTTGGTCGATTGTTTAGTGAGTTTTCAATGTTAAGTGTGATCATTATTTTTTTAGGGTAAACTGCTTATCATGTACATGTGCATTAATATTATGTTCTGCCAAGGTATAATGTACCAAATACACATATGTAACTACTTATTAAATTATGTAATATGATTGTATGCTTAAATGTAGTTACTAAGAATTTACTGTTAAAGTTAGACCATGAGTGACATTAAGTGATCAATAATTTAAGATGTCTGAACATTGCCTATTACTTTGTTATTGAATACGAAGTTTGGACACATTAACTAGTATATTTAATCGGTTTATTTTTTGGTGGTGTGTGCATGAAATGGTTAAAATTCACAAAGGCCAATTGCGTGTAATTTAATGACTAAAGTAGGTATGTATAGTTTTCTTTTAATAATTAATACTCTAAATGAATTATATGAATATCTGTGAATATATCATGTGGTTGTTTCAATTTGTGGTAAGTGCAAAGAATGCAAAATTCAAATTAATTATTACCTAAGCCGCATATGCAATGATTTAAGATGTGTTTTTTTGGCTTATTGGGTTATAAGAATGTATATGTAATTTTGGTGGCTATATGTATAATTACATAGGTGGTAATGGAAGTATATTTAACCATGTTGGTATTTGATAAAGCTGTGTAATTAATGCATTATATGCTGTTAGTAATAGGTTAAATTTTTTGTGATCTATATATGCTAGGTATAAATCAATGTATCTACTGAAAGGTGAATTAATTATATTTTATTTATACATGAGTTTGACTTGAAAGATTATATATATATGAATGCTTTGCATTTTTTTTGACCGATAATACCTCATAACCCTAATCCAGCGACGGATATGGGCTAGAGGTGTTACATTTAATTGGTATCAGTGCTACGGTTTAGTCGGTTCTAAGACTAACATAGTGCATGTGAGTCTAGCTATACATACCATATTATATACTGTGATAGTGTTATGACTTCTGACATTGAAATGTATTTTCAAATAGTAAATGGATCCCGACAGAGCTGTAGCTGATGATGTCGAGAGTGCAGCGCCTACTCCCGCTCAAGGGACAGTGCTAGCTGATTCTCGATCGACTTCGAGTAATCAAGAAAGTGAGGCTAAACAACCCTTCTATCAAATGATGAATGACTGGTTTACTCAATATATCCGGACTAATCTGGCTGCACAACAACCTCAACCCCCGACTAATCCATCTTTGATGCCTGCTGTACCTCAAGTAAGTGATCCGTTGAGATTGTATAAGCTACCTGTTGATAAAATCAGAAAACATGGGGCTGAAGAGTTTAAAGCTACTAATGATGATGATGCTGAGCGGGCTGAGTTCTAGCTTGATAATACTATCCGTGTGTTTGATGAGCTGTGTAACACCCTTAACTCGTATTTGTCGCCGGAGTGGGGTTATGAGGCATTACTAAATGAATGCACAGTTCCGAATATTTTCATAGAAATTCAAGCCATAATCATTTATGTTTAACAATCGTACTACAAATGCAAATCATACATTCATTACAATTCGAGATTTAGATCGCATCAATGCTTATAACTTAATTTAAATACCTAACCTTTAATTTAGTATCATTCTCCACATAGCTTAAATAGAACATAATCCAAACAATTTAAAAACATATACAGAACATATAACACATCAATATTTTCATTTTTGAATATTAACCCTATATTATTATTAATTAAGTCTTGTATATACACAAGTTATATATCAATTGAACTAAATTCTATTACCACCCTTTTTTATTCATATTTGCGGCTTTAATGTGTTAGTCTATGTAAAATTCATATGATTGCATATTAACTCAATTTAATAACAAGCATCTGACTATAAGTAACCCGTTTCATTTCTATGTCTACTTGGCTAACTTAATTCATTTATACATATTTAATAACTTACAAATATCTAACAGATTTATATAGCCAATCACATATACATATCAAACAAATTATAAGCACATATATTTGTACATGTAAAACATGTAAAAACTCAACTAACATAATATTCGTAATATAAACCTTAATACAAGTAAAGTATAAATAAAAAAATCAACTAAATAATGTGTCGAATATCACATATACACATGTTCTAGCATAAATAAATGGTCATCAATTTATGCAAGCATGTGTCATAAATTTACTTAACAAACACATGGCAAACCTAGCATAATTTACTTCAATTATAATCATATGGCCAAACACAAAGTACCTTTGCAAACTATATATATACTTAAATACACCTTCAAATAACACAAAGATTTTAAATGACCATGACATACAACATTTTTATCAAAAAGACTTACGCCATGATTCAACCCAAACTGAATTCAAACCTAAAAATAAAGCCATTTTCATTACACAAAATACTTACCATGAATCAAACCATAATCAAGCATAATCACATATATCACACCAAGGTCATAAAACATTATAACTAAGCACACATGAAATCAAATCAATACATAAATAACAAGCCATTTTCGCATGGCTTTTAATACATAACCAAAATCAACACTTCAAAAATATATGTTCCAGCCTATACATGCCATAATTTAAGCTTAGCTAATAAGGTACCAAAACAGTAGATAGTGTGATGAACTTGGCTGACAGTCCCCGAGCTTGTAGCTTGACTCCAAAATCTATAAAACACAGTAACATAAAACACAGAGTAAACTATCGTAGCTTAGTAACCTATAAGCAAATAAATAGTTTAATAATACATTCAACCTATCTTATTAACCCAAATTATATTATCATGACCAAAGCTTATCCTTAAAACCACATATAAGATACAAAGATACACTTCCTTATACCATTTCTTTTTACCTTGATTGAATACTTTCATAAACAAATTAGCCATCATCATTCAACATTTCGGGTCCAACATGTCACCAAATAATCAAGCATGCTTACCATTAAAACAAGTTCAAGAATCATAATATGACATTATGCACACATAATCCTTATTTGGCCAAATACTTATATAGGCACTTATCATTTTAGTAAACAACCTCCAAAGGCAAATAGTCATATTAAAATTTAATACATATTCACTCAAATGAAAAATTCCGAATATCAAAATAATATTGCATATGCATATGTTAATTATTTAACCGAAGAGACCTCATCATATTCACACACATATATATAGGTTAGTCATGACATACTAACTATTCATTTAGTAAGCCAAATACACATATCATACACATTTTCTACTTTATTTGCACCATACAAGATTTATAATATGTAGTCATGGTGTTTACATAACTTACCTCAAGTAGGTAACATATTAATTCATGCTTGGCATATAGCTCAATTAACACATTCGAACTTGATTTATCTTTTCCCAATAAACCATTCGAGATTTGATAGGACACTCAAATAATCACATAAGTCATACACTGCCAACATCCCAGACGTGGTCTTACATGTAGTCACATATCGATGCCACTGTCCCAGACAGGGTCTTACTCGTAAACAGATATCGATGCCATGGTCCTACTCGCACACATAAATCAGAATCCTATGTCATGAAATATGTATCCTAAGATGACATTTTGATTTACTCTCGTGACGAAACTGAACATGCTGAGCATTTGACACTTGTGTTACAGACTTTAAGAGATAAGCAGTTGTATGTAAAGTTCAGTAAATGTGAGTTCTGGTTAAACGAAGTCAGTTTTCTGGGCTATGTTGTATCAGCATCGGGTATTTAGGTGGATCCGAGCAAAATTTTAGCTATACTTGATTGGAAAGCTTCGAGAAACGTTTTCGAATTTTGAAGTTTTCTGGGACTTGCTAGTTACTATAGACAGTTCATGAAAGGTTTCTCTATGATTGCAACCCAATAACTAAGCTATTACAGAAAGATGTTAAGTTCGAATGGTCAGAAAAGTGCCAGGAAAGTTTTGATCAATTGAAAGCCCTTTAGATAGAAAGTCCAGTGCTAGTTTAGCCAGAATCGGGTAAAAAATTGTTATTTTTAGTGATGCATCTTTAAATGGTTTGGGCTGTGTTTTGATGCAAGAAGGCGAATTTATAGCCTATGCCTCAAGAGAGTTAAAGCCACATGAGAAGAACTATCCGACGCACGATCTAGAATTGGCAGCTATTGTGTTTGCATTGAAAATTTGGCGCCACTATCTGTTCGGTGAAAAATGTCATGTTTATTCCGATCACAAAAGTTTGAAATATTTGATGACTCAGAAAGATTTGAATTTGAGACAGCGTCGATGGATAGAGTTACTAAAGGATTATGAGCTTGTAATTGACTATCATCCAGGAAAACCTAATGTTGTTGCTGATGCTCTAAGTCGAAAATCCCTGTTTGCTTTGCGTGCAATGAATGCACATATGGTTATGTCAGATGATGGTACGATAATAGCCGAGTTAAAAGCAAAATTGTTATTTATTCAGCAGATTTGCGAAGCTCAAAAGGTCGATAATGATTTGATAGTAAAGGAGGCTCAATATGATTCGAACGTTGATTCAGAATTTCAAGTGGATGCTAAGGGATGTTTACAGTTCAGAAACTGAATATGCATTCTGAGAAATACAGAGTTGATTCAGATGATTTTGAACGAAGCTCATAACAATCGGCTATCTGTTCACCCGGGTAGTACGAAGATGTATAATGATCTGAAACAGCACTATTGGTGGCAAGGTATGAAACGAGACATTTCTAACTTTGTATCAAAATGTTTAGTTTGTCAGTAAGTAAAAGTTGAGCATCAGGTGCCTTCTAGATTGCTTCAGCCGATCATGATACCTGAATGGAAATGGGAGAGAGTTACAATGGATTTTGTATCCGATTTACTGTTGTCACCAAGCAAGAAAGATGCAATCTGGGTTATTATGGATATATTGACTAAATCGACTCACTTTGTTCTGGTTCGTACAGATTATTCACTCGATAAACTTATTGAGTTATATGTTTCTCATATTGTGAGACTACACGGAGTACCTATTTCTATTGTGTCAAATAGAGATCCGAGGTTTACATCACGGTTTTAGAAGAAACTACAAGATGCATTAGGTACTAAACTGCATTATAGCACTTCTTTTCATCCCTAGACAGATGGACAGTCTGAGCGAATCATTCAGATACTTGAGGATATGTTGAGATGTTGCATTCTCGAGTTTGAAGTTACGTGGGAACGATACCTACCTCTAATTGAATTTGCTTACAATAATAACTTTCAATCGAGTATTAAAATGGCACCTTATGAGGCTTTGTATGGTCGTAAATGTCGTACACCTTTATATTGGACTGAGCTTAGCGAAAACAGGATACACGGGGTTGATTTGATTGAAGAAACAAAGCAGAAAGTAAAAGTGATCCGCAAAAATTTGAAAGTAGCATCAGATCGTCAGAAGTCATATGTTGACTTGAAACGTAAAGATATAGAGTTTCAGATCAGAGACAAAGTGTTTTTGAAAGTCTCGCCATGGAAGAAAATACTTAGATTCGAACATAAAGGCAAATTGAGTCCGAGATTTATTGGGCCGTATGAGATTATTGAGCGTATCGGGCCGGTTGCATACAGACTGTTGTTACCAGCTGAGTTAGAAAGATTCATAATGTATTTCACGTTTTGATTCTTCGACGGTACAGATCTGATCCCTTACATGTAATTAGTCCGTCGGAGATTGAGATTAAGCCCGATATGACATACACGAAGAAGAACCGATACGCATTCTAGCTCATGAAATTAAAGAGTTGCGAAATAAGAAAATTTTATTGGTTAATGTACCATGGCATAAACACAGAGTTGAGGAAGCAACGTGGGAGCCAAAAGACGTAATGAGAGAACGCTATCCGAACCTATTCACTGGTAAGATTTTCGGGGACGAAAATCCCTTAAGGGGAGAGTTGTAACAGCCCGATTTAAAACCCTAGTCGGAACGGTGGTTTCGGGACCACGAATCTGAGTTAGAAAAATAGTTAAATATTATTTTTCGTGTTTATTATATGTGAATTTTCATGTGTGAAAGTTTCGTATGAAAATTTGATTGTTTGTGTGCTTAATTTAATAAAAGGACATAATCACGTAAATTGAAAACTTGATAGTTTAAAGCATAAGGACTGAATTGTTAGTGGCTTTTTAATATGGAGTATTTATGTGGCAAATATACCATGGCTATTAATAATGGACGGCATTAACCTTGTTTTATAATGAATCCAAATTATTATATAAAGGTTATTTTGATAATTTAATATAATAATATAAGTTATAATATAATAAAACATTAAAGAAACCATGCATGTGTTCATCTTTATTTGACCGAAACAAGTAAACAAAAGAAAAATAGAAAGCAAATGACATTCGGCCATTGTTGATTCTAATTCCAGGTTAGTTTGGTTTCGGTTTTTGATGATTTTTATGTTCTTGAGATCGTTGCTTCGAATACTATCCGACCCATGCTAGGATTTCTGATTTTGATGAATATTTTGAATCGTGTCATTGATGAATATTTGTTTTTTATGATGTTTGATGATGAATTATGAAATATAAGTTTTGGATTAATATGTTTTGTATTAGAATTTTTGATGAATTTGAGTAATTAGGGCTAAATTGTAAAAATAATAAACTGAAGGACTAAAATTCAAAATAAATGAAACGTGTGTATTGTTATGTACTAGAGGAACATTCGGCCTAAGCATTTTGCATGGAGATTTTGTGTATTTTGTGTTTTATGCAACTAGGACTAATTTGTAAAAGTATGAAATATCAAGGGTAAAATGGTAATTTTCCCATTTATGTGTTGTTAGATTAAATTGAATGAAATTGTGTTTAATTGAGATTAATTTGAAATTGTATAGATCAAGAACAAAAGAAATCAGACTTGGACGGGGAAAAGCAAAAATAGTCGAACAGTCGATTTACATTGTTCGTCGATATTCGAGGTAAGTCTATAAGCAATAAACGTCGTTAAATTTGAATGTATATAATCTTTATATGCTGAATTTAATTGTTTGAATTTCTATTAGTTATAGCCGAATGTATAAATGTTTATGAGATTTGGGAACAAGTTCGATTCAATTGAGATATGATGTTTGAAAAGCTTCGTATGAACCTTAAGAAAGAACTAGGATTTTTGAAATATGAATTATGTGTAAGATCGAATTTGTATCAGTGATATTCAGCTTTATGCCTAGCAGGCTTTATGCAAGTATATTATTTCAGGCTTATTGCCTAGCAGGCTTTATGCCGGTGTATTATTTTAGGCCTACTGCCTAGCAGGCTCTGTGCTGGTGTATTATACTAGGCTTTATGCCTAGCAAATTTTATGTAAGCAACGGAAGAAGTAATAAAATGTGTTAAATGAGCTTAAGTGAACAGGTATGTGAATGTGATTTACTTATTTGAAATGAAGATTTGACTGAAAGATATGTGATAAAAATGTTATATGATGCTATTGAAAATGTATATAATTATGGGTAGTGTATTTGGTCTTATGATAAGTATAAGTATGTAATTTAAAAGCTCGATTTATGAGTATCTGTATATGAATGCATATGTATAATCGATTATATATGAAATTATGACTTTGAAATTGGAGACTATATTGATAATTGATATATGTGAATATTCGGCCATGGTATATTTTGAGTATAAATATATGATTTATATGGTTTATTTATTTTTAGATTGGAAATGTCTATATATATATATATGAAATTGATAGTCTGATTCGGTTTTATTTTATTGATCTATCAAGATCTTTAATTTGAGTAAATTGCTTATAACTTACTAAGCTAAGTTAGCTTACTTTGTGTGTATATATTTGTCTTTGTTTTATAGATTTTGGAGATCGTTATATGCTCGGGGATCATCAGTAAAGTCGATTGTACTATCATTTATTCTCGGTACTTTTGAAAGTTTTAAATTCAAACTTATGGCATGTGACAAATTTGCATTAAATTTTCACAACGAACACGGGCTTCACAGGACTGTGTCCCCATTTAAAACCCTAACCCCCTTTTCATCTTTTCCTATTTTCTCTTTTTCCTCCCATCTTTCTCCTAGCCGCCACAACCCTTTAACCCTCCTGACCCGACCACCTTCTAACCCCCATCCGGCCACCATCGTCCCCACGCCCATCTTCCCTCAACCCTAACCAAAACAACCACACCCTCACTGTGACAGCCCAAAATTGACCCTAGTAGGGAAGTGGTTTCGGGACCACTAAACCGAGTCATAAAAATAATTAACCGTCATAATTGATGCTCATTATATGTACATGTGCATGTGTGAAAATTTCGTGTTTGAATTTTGTTAATTGTAAGTGAATTTTATCAAATAGGACTTATGTGAGAAAATTTTGAAATGTGCTAGGCAAATGCAAAGTGGCCTATTAATGCATATTGTGAAAATGATGGGTTTGCATGTCAATTTACCCAAATTAAGGCATAGTGGCCGGCCATGCTATGAGTGGAAACATGTCACAAACATGTTATGTTAGTGAGGTATGTTAGGAAAAATAAAATAAGGAGTATGGGTAATAAAGAAATGGAAACAAAAAAAATGTGTGGTTGTTTCCCCCCCCCATTGCCGTGAGTTAAAGAAAAGAAAAGAAAAAATTTTATTCATCCTTTTTCATCTTCTTTTGGCCGAAAATTCTAAGGAAGGAGGAAGGAGTTCTTGTTTCATGTTTGGTTTGGAAGAGGATTAGGAGGAGGTTTGGCCATACTTGTATCTAGATCAAGGTATGTTTGAGGTTGTGCCATGAGATTCATGCATGTTTTTAGTTGCTAGCTTGAGTTCTAATTAGCCCATGGTTCAAATCTTTGCTATGTCATGGGGATGATATTCGGCCTAGGTGGATTTTGTGTTAATGCCATTTCATGCTAAATATGAAGCTTGTTAATGATGCATGTGATGGTGGATTGATGATTCTTGAATCTTCTTTTTAGCATTTTTGAGTGAGCACATATGTGCATTGGTTGCTAGATGGAGAAGAATCGGCTAGCAAGTTGTGTGCTAAGGCCGAATATAATTTTTGTATATTAATGAGTAATGCATGTGTTAAATTGATGGAAAGGGAGAGGATGCTTTACTAGTGTATATATGTGTGTATTAGCCAAGTTTTGAACTTGAAACAAAATGGTGTTTAGTCAATACAAGTAACCATACTTGTAGAATGTATTAAGTGTTGCAATCGGCCCCAACATAGACATGTATGTTCGGCCACATGAATAAGTACATAAGCTATGTGTATGTTCGGCCATAGGTAGCCTATTGATGGCTTTAGCTTGACTTAGAAAATTCGGCTAAGGGGAAATATTAGCTAGTATGTTGAATTCGATTCGTGATTTCGTACACATGTGACTCTAATGTCTAATGTATATATGGGCTAAGTACCTTGAGCTTCTCTTTTGATGTTCGAATGAATTGTATTAAATTGCTTGATGTGATTAAAAATGCGTATGACCATTGTGTATTTGAGCTAAAAGGGTGGCCATATGACCTATCAAACTCCTTGTCATATTCGGCCATAAGCTAGCAAAATGAGACTTTAATGAGTTAAATTTGTTTGAATTAGCTCAAGAGCTTAGAGGACCCCAGTTGGATAAGGGAAAGGAAAAAGTGGTCGAGTAGCCATTGGAATCGTTCGACAACATCCGAGGTAAGTTCTTGAGTAAAAGAGCTTAAATTATGATTTGATTAGATCATGTTTTAAGCAAATAAAAATCGTACTCCTTGTGTGTGGCTATTGAGCCGAAATTGCAATAATGATAAGTGTCTTGTGTTTGAGTTTTGCTAACGAAAACGAAATACGAATGTGCCATGATTTATTGTTAAATGTGCATGGTTATTTGAGTGATGTCCGGGCTAAGTCCCGAAGGCTTTGTGCTAAGTGACCATATCCGGACTAAGATCCGAAGGCATTTGTGCGAGTTACTAAATCCGGGTTAAGTCCCGAACGCATTTGTGCGAGTTACTAAATCCGGGTTAAGTCCCGAAGGTATTTGTGCGAGTTACTATAACCGGGCTATGTCCGAAGGCATTTGAATGAGTAGCTATATCCGGTTAAATTCCGAAGGTACGTGATTTGGGAATGAATGATCTTGCTGTAAAAATTTCAGTTAATACACTTGAAACATCCCAACATTGAGGTATGTTTCGTATGTGCTTTGAATTAGTTGAGCCCTTACAAATAAGTATTCGCTCAGCTGATAAATGAGCTACCGGCCTTTGGCTAAGTTGATCTTTGTGTATGAATAAAAGGGTTGGTAATGTGAAGTATGATATTGAAAAAATTGTGCATATGAAATTATCCGTTTAGCTACATGAATGCTATACTTTTGTTGTGCTGGAATCCCTTGCTCAAAACTTACTAAGCATAAATTGCTTACTCCGTCTCCTTGATTCTCTGTTTTATAGATTTTGGTTTTCCAGCTATCGGACTCGGGATTTTGAAGTCGAAGTCGCCCACACTATCAAAGCCCCCCCCTTTTTGGTACAATTTTGGTTGAACTTCGAAATGGCATGTATAGGACTACCCTTTTTGTTGGGGGTCATGGACCCTTTGGACTTGTATAATTTTGGATAGCCATGCGAAAATGGCTTATATATGTTTGAGTATAATGTTATAATCATTTGGTATGGATATGGTTATTGAGAGGTGTGGATATGCTTAACAAGGATTGGCCATGGGAATGGTTAATCACTATCATAATTTGTGCTATTTATGCTAAAAGGGTTAGTTGAATCATGGAAACTATGAAATAGGTAAAGTCTACCTTAAAGGCAGATGCTGACAGCATCAGTGATGTAGATTTGGAAAATCACTAAAAATAGTAAGAAGAGAATTAAATAGTGAATAAATTATGTAAACGAACCTTGATGAATCTATTTTCATAGGAAAGTAACGAAACGATCATATGGACAGTATGTTAAGAGATATTCAGGTTCTCGTAAGACAGGGCCAGAACGGTTTCTGGATTCCCTGTTCCGAATTTGGAAATTCATTATAAATTAACCAGAGATAATTAGGAGTCATGCCATATATGTATAGATTCCTATTTGAGTCTAGTTTCTATAGAAACAAACGACATCAGTATTGAAGCCCTGTACAGGGAGATATCCAAGTCGTAATGCGCAAAGGTCAGTGTAGTCGATCCCTGTAACATGGGAGACTTTGACTAATAAACTGTACTAATTGGCCCAACCAAAAATTCTAGAAAAAATATGTAGATGGGCATATGAGTCTAGTTTCAGGGAAAATTTACGGAACTGGATTCCGAGTTTCTGAACTCAAGATATGATTTTTAAAGCGACTATTACGCAGATTGGCAGTGTCTGGGAAATTTGTTTATAAGTGGTTAAAGTCTGTTAACACCTCGTGTTCGACTCCGGTGATGGTCTCGAGTTCGGGGTGTTACATTTGATTGGTATCAGAGCTACGGTTTAGTCGATTCTAGGACTACCGTAATGCGTTGGGTCTAGCTATACATGCCATTTTATGTGATTATTTGATAGTGTGGTGATTTCTGACAATTGTAAATGTGTTTATTTATAGTAATGGATCCCGATCCCGACCGAGCGGTAGCTGATGATCTTGAGAGTGTAGCGCCTGCTCCCGCACAAGGGACAGCGCCGGCGGACTCTCAACCTAATGCTAGTAACCCGAATGATGAAGCTAAACAAGCTTTCTATAGCGTGATGAATGATTGGTTCAACCAATACATTCGAACTAATACGGCTGTTCCACAACCTCCATTCCCGACTAATACCACCCCCGCACCTACAATACCTCCGGAAACTGACCAAATAAGGTCAAATAAGCCCCCAGTTGACAGAATCCAAAAACATGGGGCTACTGAATTTAAAGCTACAGATAGCGACGATGCCAAGCAAGCTGAATTTTGGTTGGACAACACTATCCGGGTACTCGATGAGCTATCTTGTACACCCGATGAATGCCTAAAGTGTACTATCTCCTTGCTACGCGCTTCTGCCTACTATTGGTGGAGTACTCTGACTTCTGTTGTGCCCCGAGAGCAAGTAACTTGGGAGTTTTTCCAAACTGAGTTTCGGAAAAAGTATATCAGTCAGAGATTTGTTGATCAAAAACGAAAGGAATTTCTTGAGCTTAAGCAAGGTTCTATGTCAGTTACTGATTACGAGCAAAAATTTGTTAGACTTAGTAGGTACGCTCGGGAATGTGTTTCGTTCGAGGCTATCATGTGTAAACGCTTCGAGGATGGGCTGAATGAAGATATAAAAATGTTCGTGGGCATTCTTGAAATACGAGAGTTTGTAGTACTTGTCGAGCGAGCTTGTAAAGCCGAAGAGCTTAGAAAAGAAAATAAAAAGTTAATGTGGGAAGTGGAGAGTTTCGTAAAAGATCCTCGGGAAAGTCTCTTCAACAGGCATCGAAGAAATTTCGAGATGATGTGGGCCAGTCTAGAGGCACTTCGGGCCTTTTTAGACGAGATCGTGATCGACCCCTGTGGGTACACGAGGCACTTCGGTCGCCAGTGTTGGGAATGAACGTCGAGACAGAACGAAATGTCGATATTGCGGTAAATGGCATTCGGGGAGTTGTAGATTCCCTGACCGCTCCTGTTACAAGTGCGGATTAGTTGACCACTTCATTAAAGATTGCCCGAGGTTGTCTGAACAGAATGTAAATCAGAGTGGGAAACCGGGTGCTACCACTGCTCGAGGTAGACCATTTGGAAATACGGGCAATGCTAGTGGTGGTCAGAGAGGATCTAGAGATGCTACGGCCAGATCCGAGGCTCGTGCGCCTGCTAGAGCTTATGCTATACGTGCCCGCGAGGATGCTTCTTCGCCTGATGTTATTACCGGTACTTTACTCTCTTTGATACTAATGTAATTACTTTGATTGACTCCGGTTCTACTCATTCTTACATATGTGAATCCTTAGCATCCAGTAAGACTTTACCTATTGAGTCTACTGAGTTCGTAATTCGGGAGTCAAATCCTTGGGTCGTTACGTGCTTGTCGACAAGTGGTAGAAT
>NW_024403323.1:0-16614 GCF_007990345.1 Gossypium hirsutum | reverse complement strand
CCATCATTCCAATTTTGGCCCATTAAGCCCAAAAATATCAAGGGCACAGAAATCATGCACTTTTGCAGTCCAAATTTTGCAGTTTACCAAAAACATTAATCGATTTACCTTACGAGCATTCGCACACTCGCAAATCTACAAAATACCGGTTTTCGGCATTTCAGCTTTTCGACTTTTGCCGATCCAGACTAAGAAAGAGGGTGTTAGTTACACACCTATTTGCGACGATATGCTGACGAGATCCACACACGAACCGCCTACAATTGGATTACTAACACGTTAATCTAACTATTCAAATACAAACTACGTATTAACCCCCTTACAATATTCGGCCAACCACACCTACAGATCATAGTAAGCTTATAAGAAATCAATAAGCAACTCATTAACAAATTTTGTCAATGTTTACCACATAATCATAATTTCACTGCAAGCTGTCTTCCTGAGCAACAGTCACTAAATCATTTATAACTGGAGCTACGAAACTCCAAATCAAGTGCCGTTAATTTTCCCTGAAAATAGACTCATATATCTTATATCCATAAAATTTTCAGAATTTTTGGTTAGCCAATCAATACCAGATTTTTCTAAAAGTTTCCCATGTTTCACTGTTTGACTAATCTGACCACTCTTCATTTGAATAAAATTTCTCATTCTACAGAATTCAAAATATGTTCTAGTTTATTCCATTTGAAACTAGACTCATTAAGCTTTAATTACATAATTTATTGAGCTTCTAATTCATCTCCCACAATTTATGGTGATTTTCCAAAGTCATATTACTGCTGCTGTCCCAATCAGATTTTACCAAATCACTCTTTCATACACCTATCTTGCATGCATGTTATTTAAACATGTATATCACCAATCATCATCACATATCTATGATTTTTACTTAAGCATAATTTCCATTTCATCATTTTAAAGCACAACATGTTAGCCGATTTTTCCCTTTAGCATCTAAGGCACATGCATGCTTTGTTTGGCTCAACTTCACATATCTTCCATTTTTCATCAAAAGAACATGAAACAACAACCATTTCCTTCATTTTAATTCATGACCAAATGCTCACAACACAACTAAAAATCAAAATATACTTCAAGAGTTAAGGTAGAATCAAGAAGAACTCATGAACCTCAAAATAGAAGCAAGGTACCAAGAACTTACCTTCAATCCCTCCTCCTAATGACCAAATACTCAAGAGCTTTCTCCTCTCTTTCTCTTCTCTAACTTTCAGCTATGATGAACAAAGATGGACAAAACTTTGTTCTTTTCACCCCTTTTTCTTTTAATAAAACTTCATATTTCATACATTTAATTCTTTAATACAAGAATGAAATTCTTATCATGAAACATTTACCTAACCATTATCATGGAACATTTACCTAACCTATTATCATGGAACATTTACTAACCTATTATCAATTTGTATCAATTTGTACCATAAATTATGGATATCAAGTGTACATTTTGTCTACAACAACATGATGGCTGGCCACTTCATGTAAAATGGAGGTTTGTCATGCAAATCCTCCTATTTTGCACTCCTATTTATTGCTCACTTCAATTTAGCCTATAGCATTTTCAAACATTTTCACATAGGTCCTATTTCATAATTTCACTCCCAAATGACAAAATTAAAGCATGAAATTTTGCCAACATTCACAGAATTCCCGAAAATTGGGGCGTTACAAGAAATCTTTCAAGTAGGACCATTCAGTTTGCCTTAACAATCCATCAGTTTTTCATCTGGTATTTCGACAAAAAATGTCTTTCTTGAATCCTTTTTACTATTATTTCTCCAAGACCAATTTTGCTATTCGATCATTAAGACTTTTGAATAAAAAATCGAAATCGATTCGCACACCAGGCATTTCTGTAGGTTCCATAATAGTTCATCTTCAACATAACCTTGCACTATTCTTTTCTCTGTTTTCACTTCTCTTCTTGCATCATTTCGAGCCTTCTTTACTTTTTTCTTCTTGAGCTATTTTTTCACTCTGTTCTTGTCCCTTTTGAACCGAAGCTTTCCTCCAAAACTTTCTTTTTCCATTATATCTAGCCATTTTCACCCCGATTCTCTTTCCCATTAAAAAAAATCCATTTAACCTCATTATCACCCTTTGCGCATTAGTGAATCTCAAAACCCAAACCTTTTACCATTCTACTCCTTTTGTTGGGATGAATGCATCAACAACATTTCCATGGTATCCAAATAATTCCCACAAGCCTTTCCAATGCATAGATGTAGGAATATTGTATACGAACACTGTTACGTTTCCATTCTCCACAGCCAAGCTTGGATCCATTATGTATTCTTAATTTGGAAACTATAAGTTATTCACTTTGATGAATGTTGGAAGGATCTGCAATATGATGGTATCCAGGGTCATCGCTAAAGTGTGACCTGGGTGAAGCCACATGCTTAAGACTTTGCCTCTCTATAATCATATTTTTTTTAGAATTAAAATAATAGTATCCAAAATATTTATCCAATAGATTAACATATACAGTTAAAACAGCACTAAACAACAATAGTTAAATTAATTTTTATATAAAAAATAAAATACAATATCTTGTAGCACAAATTTTTGTCCGACTAGAATTTGTCGTTTAATTTTCAAAATTCAAACAAAAATTAAAAAATAAAAATTGCATTTTGACCCCTAAACTTTCCTAAATTTCATTTTGACCCTAAACTTTCTTTAAATTCTCATTTAGACCCCTAAACTTTCATTAATTTCATTTTAATCCTAAATTTTCTAAAAATTACATTTAGCGCCCCAGAAGTTTTGCTGCATTTGTGATTTGGTTCAGACAGGTACGTGATTGGGGGCACCCACTTCCAGATTCAGCCACAAACTGGTGGCGCTCTTCTCACCCACTACCGAAATGAAAAAAATCTATAAAAGGGGCTTTAACCCCAAAAAAGACCACCCATGATCTCCAAAAAAAAAAGTTCAAAGAAAAAAAAGTAAAAATAAGAAAAAGGGAAGAAAGAAAAAAGAGAAAGGTTCGTGAGTCGAGGTGGATCGAACGGCGGCGTGAAAGAAGCGACGGGTGGGGGCTCGATTTGAAAGAAGAGAAGAAGGAAGAAGAAAGAAGAGAAAAAAAAGAGAGAAGAAGAAAGAAGAAAAAAAAGAAAAAAAATTTAACAGTCGGGTCAAACCGACCCGAACCGGGTATAACCCGACCCGATCCGGCAAACCCAACCCGACCCAGCAAGCCCATTAGCAAGCCCAAAGTAGCCCAACAAAAAAAGAAAAACAAAGCAAAAAGGGGAAAGAAGCAGCAAAAAAAAAAAGAGGGCAGGCCAACAATAGGCCCAATTCCAGCAGCCCAACAAGCAGCCAACAGGCCACCAGCCAGCAGGCCCGCGCAGGCCAGCCCAACAAGGCAGCCCAGCAGAAAAAAAGGAAGAAAAAGGAGAAAAAGAAAAGAGAAAAAACAAGAAAAAAAGGGGTTTCAATTTTGTGTTACCCGTTCGGCGAAGCTCGTGTCCCGAGATTTTCGGTAATTTCGTTTTTTAATTTAATTTAATGCTCGTATTTTTTTCGTTTTAATATTATTAGTATTTTATGCATTTTTATATTTTGGCATTTATATTTTTAATTTAATTTAATTTAATTTAATTTAATTTTTATTTTTATTTTATTTTATTTTATTTTAAATACTTTTATAATAAGGCAACGATCGATTTAACATGAACTCGTTGATTTCATCGCTATGTTGGGTGAATATCACCGGTTCGCGTTAAATCGATACGCCCTTTTAAAAATCGAAAATATTCAAAAAAATTCGTATTTTCAGAAAAAAGATCCTCGCGTTTCGAAATTTTCGTGTCTTCAAAAAAAATTTCTCATGTTTTCAAAAATAAGGTAACGAATCGATTTGACACTAATTCGTTGATTTCATTGCTATATTGAGTGAATATCACCGATTAGTGTTAATGCGATACGTGCTTAATGAAAAATCAGAAATTTTTCGTGTTTTCAAAAATTCTCGTGTTTTCAAAAATTTTATTTTTCAAAATTTTTCGTGTTTTCTAAAATTTCCATATTTCTAAATTTTCGTGTTTAAAAAAATTTCGTATTTTCAAAATTTTTATTTTTTCAACAATTCTCGAGTTTCACAAATTCTCGTGTTTTAAAATTTTTTATGTTTTAAAAAATAAATTTCTCGTGTTTCAAAAATTGTCATGTTTTAAAAATTTTCATGTTTCTAAAATGTTTGTATTTCAAAAAATCCTCGTGTTTCAAAAATTCTCATGTTTAAAAATCTTCTTGTTTTCAAATTCTAGTGTTTTAAAATTTTCATGTTTTCAAAATTTCCCCTGTTTTCAAAATTCTCGTATTTTGAAATTTTCTTGTTTTCAAAAAAACTTTCGTGTTTTATAATCTCCGTGTTTTCAAAAAATTCTCGTCTTTCGAAATTTTCGTGTTTTCAAAAATTGACCTTGTTTCATAAATTTCCGCGTTTCAAAAAAAAATCCTCGTGTTTCATAATTTATCAAAAATTTTTGTGTTTTCAAAATAAATTTTGTGTTTTAAAAAATTCTCATGTTTCAAAAACTGTCGTGTTTTCAAAAATTCCCGTGTTAAGAAAATTTTGTGTTTTCGTGTTTTCAAAAAAATTTTCGTGTTTCAAAATCTTCGTGTTTTCAAAATTATTATTTTGTTTCAAAGTTCTCGTGTTTAAAAACAAAAAAAAGGGTTTTCTCAAGTTTCAATCGGATCACAATTAAATATTAAATTGAACTTGTATTTTTGAAATTAAGACAACGCGCGTTTATGAGATACCAATTTTGGGCTTCGCGAGGGTGCTAATACCTTCCTCGCACGTAACCGACTCCCGAACCCTAATTTTCTCTGAATTTTTACGTGGATCTAAATTGCCTCTTTTTTAGAAAGTTTAAAAATAAATTTTCTTTGAAAGAGAATTTTGTAGGTGTCCGATCACACCTGGAAAAAAGATCGGTGGCGACTCCTTTTCAAATAAAGTCGAGATTCAATTTTCAAATTTTTAATATCACTTCAATTAGCGCCCGTACTCCAAATTTTTAGGTCGCTACAGTCATATTATTAATTTTAAAAATAAATTTTTAACAAAATAATTATTTCATCTTAAAATTGTTTTTCACTATCAATTGACTAAATTATAATAAAATTTATAGCAGCCCCAGTGAAGTGAAAGGGGGTGCTCATTTGCTCATTCTAGTAATTATAAATTAAAAAAAGTTAAAAGGCATTAATTTTTTTATCCTTTTAATTTTATAAAAAATTCATTTTAGTTTTCATTTAATTTTTTATCTTTTAAGTCCTTAAATTTACATTTTTGTCAAATCACTCAAAATGAATGGAAAAGTTCAACATTTTAAGTTTGTTGATGTTGTATAAATGTGGACTGTTATGGGGATGACATGCCAACATTTAATTAATTTTTTAAAATTTAAAAAATTTAAAATATTATAAAATTATTTTTAAAAATGAAAATTATTAAAATATTCAAATTATTAAAAATACAAAAAAAATATTTTTAATAGTTTAGAGATGAATTAAATGCTAACATGTCATCTAATCAGCAATCCACATGTATAACACGTCAGGAAAGTTAATAAATATTAATTTCTCCATCTACTTTGGAGTGGCTTGACAAAAAATACAAATTCAAATGTTAAAAGAAGCGAAAATTTTAATGGAGGGCTAAATTGACTTGTTTTGTGAAGTTGGAGGGCCAAAAAATTATTATGCCAAAACTAAATGATTAATAGAAAACAAGGGGAGATTTGCATGCATCTATATAATTTTATTTCAAATCATAGTCGTTATCTTGAGATATAAATTGGCAAACATTAATTGAATATTCCTTGGGAAAAAAACACTACAAGACAACGAAATTAAATATCATAATCAAATGTCGAAAATGAATGATAAGAAATTTAAATTAAAAATCAAACATAGTAGGCTTGATGTGCAAGCTATCTGCATCTTTTTTTTAATTGTTCTATTATATAGATTTTAATAGTTCTTACGTCTTTCATCAGTCATTTTGAGCTGATGCATTCATTTGTTTCATTCATATGGTGTTGGATCACATTAAAAAAAATATACAATTAATTAATCATTTTTAGCTTAATAAAAAATGTAATCTTGATTGGTATACGTATTATTGTCAATGTAAGAGGATTTAGTTTCGAGTGTTCTTAAGCGCATTATCCTTCTATTTATGGGTTGGGGAGGGGTTATGAGTAATTTTAAGCATTATGTCAAAAAGAACATATACAATCAGAATCTATAATAAAATTGTTAAAAATATATATAAACATAAAACAAATTTGTTTACATAGTTTTTATATTTAAAGGAGCTTTGGATTCAAATAATTTTTGGTTGCTTGAGGTTTTTGGATCTATTTACTCTTATTTAAGTTGTAAAGTTTTTACGAGAGATAAAATGTAATTTCACCATTTTAATAGTTTACATCTTTATAATTAATTAAGGATTAAATCAAAATTTTATTATTATTGAAAGCCAAAGTGAGATTTTTACCATGTACTAATTTTTATAATTTATAAATTTAAAACACTAAAACATAAACTTATCATTTTAGGGTGCAGAGCCAGCCCCTATATTTTGAATTTGAATCAATTTAAGTTTAAAATTTTAAATTTTTATGATTAAATAAAATAAAATAAATTTTATTTTAAATTTATCAAGTTAATTTTGAGTTAGAAATCAAAATTGCGAGGTTTACCTATATTAAGGAAAATTAGGTATTTAAAAATTATTAATGTAGCACTAAATTTTTGTCCGACTAGAATTTGTGTTTAATTTTCAAAATTTCAAAAAAAAAATTTAAAAATAAAATTGCATTTTGACCCCCAAACTTTTCCTAAATTTCATTTTGACCCTTAAACTTTCTTTAACTTTCACTTAGACCCCTAACTTTCATTAAATTTCATTTTAATCCTAATTTTCTAAAATTACATTTAGCCCAGAAGTTTTGCTGCATTTGTGATTTGGTCCTTCAGACAGGTTACGTGATTTGGGGCACCCACTTCCCAGATTTTCAGGCCTCCCCTCTCCGCTGCCACCTGAAAACAAAGAGAAAGAGGACAAATTTGGAGCTTTTAAAAAGAAAATTGAAGAGAAGGGGGGGATTTTTCGGCAACCAAAGCAAAAAAAAAAAGCAGAAAATTCCAGCAGCAAAAAAATACTCCCATGGGCCGATCCCACGCTCACCGCCACCGTACACACGCCACCACGATCGCCGTGCAACGATCATCGTTGCTCCTCGCCGAAGTCAAGCTAAGAAATGTGCAAGCATAAACAAAAGAAAGGAAAATAGCAGCAAGCAAGCAAAAAAAAAGTAAAGTAGAAAGAAGTGAAGAAAGAAGAAGAAGAGAGGAGGGAAAGGAGAACGCCGACGACCGTCCAACCACCGTACCCAGGAGACATCGACGGCGGTGAAAAAGAAGGGCCAATGCTTTGAGACAAGAAGAAGAGAATAAGAAAAAAGAAAAAAGAGGAAGAAAAAGAGAGAAAAAATAAAAAAAATAAAAAATAAAAACAGTAGGCTAGTTTTGGTGGACCAGCAGCAGCCCACCAGCAGTGGCCCACCCGTGCAGCTCCAGTTCATCAGCAGGCCCAGCGCAATAGTCCAACAGATTCAGCCCATTTCCTTGCAGCCCGCAAGTAGCAGCCCAACAAAAAAAAAGAAGCAAAGAGAAGAGGGCCTATTCTTCAAGCCCACAATTTTGGGCTTTTGGTAATTTTTTTTAAAGCCATTTTAATTTAACTCATATATTTAAATGGTGTTTCATTTAATTTAAATTTACATTTTTAGAATAGTTTTATAAATATTATTATGTCATTTTATTTGCATGTTTAAAATAAAAATTATTTTAATGCATAAGGCAATGAACCGATTTAGCATCAAGCTATTGATTTCATCGCTATGATGGGTGGATATCGATAGCTCGTGTTAAATTCGGGACATCCTTTTAAAAAAATGTTCAAAAATCCTCGTATTTAAAAAAATCCTCGTGTTTTAATGGAATTCCGATTAAATATTAAGTTGAATTGGTTTGACACTAATTCGTCGATTTCATCGCCATGTTGGGGTGAACATCATCGATTCGTGTTAAATACGGTACGTTTTAAAAAAAATTTCGTGTTTCAAATTTTCGTGTCTTTAAAATTACTCGTATTTTAGGAATTTTCGACTTTTCGCGTTTTCAAAAGTTTTCGTGTTTTAAAAAAAAATTCGCGTTTTAAAATGAACAAATTTTCGTGTTTTCAAATGAAAAATTTTCGTGTTTTAAAATAAAACAAAAAACAAAAAAAACTCCCGTCTTTCAGAAATTTTCGTGTTTTCAAAATTGCCTGTGTTTTCAAATTTTCATGTTTTCGTGTTTTCAAAAATTCTCGTGTTTTTTAAAAAATTTCATGTTTTAAAAATTCATGTTTTCGGAATTCTCATGTTTTCAAAATTTTTCGTGTCAAAGAATTCTCATGTATCTAAAATTTCCTTGTTTTCAAAAAATTTCTGTGTTTTCAAAAAATTTTCGTGTTAAAAAAAAACTGTCGTGTTTTCAAAAATTCCCGTGTTAAAAATATTTTGTGTTTTCGTGTTTTCAAAAAATTTTCGTGTTTCAAAAATCTTTGTGTTTTCAAAAATTGTTATTTTGTTTCAAAGTTCTCGTGTTTAAAAACAAAAAAAGGATTTTCTCAAGTATCAATCGGATCACAATTAAATATTAAATTGAACTTGTATTTTGGAAAATTAAGACAACGCGCGTTTTACGAGATACCAATTTGGGCGTCGCGAGGGTGCTAATACCTTCCTCGCGCGTAACCGACTCCCGAACCCTAATTTTCTCTGGATTTTTACGTGGACCTAAAATTGCCTCTTTTTTAGAAAAGTTTAAAATAAATTTTTCTTCTGAAAAGAGAATTTTGTAGGTGCCCGATCACACCTGGAAAAAAGATCGGTGGCGACTCCTTTTCAAATAAAGTCGAGATTCAATTTTCAAATTTTTAATAATCACTTCAATTAGCACCCGTACTCCAAATTTTTAGGTCGCTATAGCTGGCGACTCCACTGGGGAAAGCCTTTTTGAGAGTCGTGTCTGGAATTAAACACGTTTTGTCAAAATTTTCAAATTTCCTTGTTCAAAGTAAATATTTGGTCGTGATCCGAAAATCTCGTTTTCAAAATTCATGCATTTGTATCGTGCTGTAAATATTTCTTCTAACTTGCTTATTTGGTTGTTTTTCAGTTTTTAATTTTTATGGTTTTAATTTTGGTTTAGTTTCTTTAAGTGAAACGTAAAGGTTTATGAGTTGTTCCCCACACACCGTGCACTTGCATTTTCGCATAACATGAGCTCTCTACCCGGGCTCCGTCCGTTTAAGTGAAAGTAAACGCTACGCCTTCGTGAGTTAACTCGTCCCTCCGCACAGGCTAGTGAATACTTTCGAGTTACATATGATTTATGCTTTCGTGAGTTAACTTGTCCCTCCGCATAGGCATAAGTAAATGTAACCCCTCGAATTGAACTCGTGAGCCTGTGATAGGCTGTGACCGAGGCTCCGTGTTAATCTTAGTAGATGATAGTACGGGCAATTCGAGTACCTATCTAGAACCAAAACCGCATATAATGAACCATACAAGCCACCTAACTAGAGCCGTGCTGAACCTCCGTCCGTTTAGTAGTCACCAAAATAAGTGCACGGGAGGAACGCCTCTTACCTTTTGCACTTTCGCTTTCTATGCAAGGGAATCGAGTCCATTGGTCCAAGTAGCTTAATTTGTTAGATTTTCCACAATTTTTCTCTGATCATATGTGTTTTGCTAACCAATGTTGTTTGTCTGTATTTCTATTTTTCATCATGCATCATATACATCTTGTTAGGAAAGGGTTGATTAGAGATTGGTTGCCAAAAAGGGGTTTTTGATAGAGGAGTCAATTACACGAGTGACCGAAACGTTGTGTAATAGACTCTTTTGATTAAGGAAATGCCTAAATAGGGGCTATCTTGAAATTAACACCAATTTCTTGCATTTCTTTCATGACTAACAATCATTTGACATTCATGCATTCATTCATTCATTGCATATTCTATACTCGTTCGCTGAGGTTAAAACATACAATTCGCTAGTTGTGCATACCATATGGGAAACCAGGGGCATTCCATGAAAAACTGCCTAGCCTTTAAGAGAAGAGTTCAAGGACTCATTGATGCAGGTATCCTATGATTCGATAGTGCCAGTAATGCAACTGGGAACCCATTCCCTAACCATATCGAAAGGGATGTGAGCATAGTGGGGAAAGTGGATGAATGGAAGGTCAGAAGATGTGTGGCAGAAATAAGGACGCCTCTGCAGAAAATTTGGGAGGTATTAGTTAAGAAAGGATTGCTCTGTCACTCTAATAGAGTTTTTGGAGAAGAAGGTCAAAGTTTTTGCAATTTTCATGGGATTGTTGGGCACGACATTCAGTCGTGCGAGGACTTTAAAAGGTTACTTCAAGACCGGATGAATAATAAGGAGATCAAGGTCCTTAACAAGAATGAAGATGCCAACGAAAGAGAAGTATGCGTCTCTGATAGCCAATCATCAGGGCCCCCTTATAGTGCTGATCGACCGTTGGTAATTTATTACGACGCGATGAGAGAGCCATTGAAACCACAGATGGTAATTGAAGTATCATCTCCTTTCCCGTATAAGGACAACAAACAGTACCGTGGAGATATGATGTTAATATCGTTACACCGGAAGTTGAAAAGTCCAAAGCCATAATTGAAGATGTTGGGGAGGTAGGTCATTTTACTCGAAGTGGACGATGCTATTCTAAAAAAGTTGAACCGGTAAAGAAAAGTAGCGACTCGAAGTAAAAAGGGAAGCAGTGATGCACGAGGTCGAAGTCGAAGTCGAGCAAGAAATTCCACCCGTGCAAGAAACTAAAAAGCCTGTGAATGAGGAAGAAGCTCAAGAATTCTTGAAATTTATTAAGCACAGCGAATATAGTGTGGTGGAACAACTGAGCAAGCAGCCAGCACGAATCTCAGTTCTATCTCTACTGTTAAATTCAGAGCCACACCGGAACGCTTTATTGAAGGTGTTAAATCAAGCTTACGTGGCCAACAACATATCTGTCGAAAAGCTTGATAGGTGGGTAAACAATCTGAATGCGGACAACTTCATCTCTTTTAGTGATGATGAGATACCGCTAAATGGTAGAGGTTCGGTGAAAGCGCTGCATATCATGACCCGCTGCAAGGGCTACATAATACCGAACGTACTCATCGATAATGGGTCAGCATTAAATGTTATGCCATTGGCTACACTTTCCAGAATACTGATAGATTTGTCCTACTTAAAGCCCTGTCATTCCACGGTAAGGGCATTCGACGGGACGAGGCGTGAAGTCATGGGAAAGATCGAAATCCCTTTGGAAGTGGGCCCCTACATCTATGAGGTCGAATTCCAAGTCATGGACATTACACCCTCTTATAACTGCCTTTTGGGAAGACCTTGGATTCATTCTGCTGGAGCAGTCCCATCATCCCTCCATCAAAAAGTGAAATTCATCATGGATGGCTGTTTGGTCACAGTCGAGGGTGAAGAAGACATCATCGCATCTATCTCTGCTGATGCGCCATACCTGGAAGTAAGCAAGGATGCAATGGAATGTTCCTTTCGATCCCTTGAATTCATCAATGCCATTTTCGTCGCTGAGGGAAATAGAATTCCGATGCGAAAACTGTCGAGAAATACCAGAATGGGTGTCAAGTTGACCGTAGGAAGGGGAGCTCGTGCGAGAAGAGGTTTAAGGAGACATCTGCAAGGAATAGTAAGGGCTTTAAAGCCAGTGCACCACAAGGCCCGATACTGTTTGGGGTTCCAGCCTGACATGCGCCAAAGAAGAAGACAGTGGAAGAAGGATCAAGAGAGAAGAATTGCAAGAACTTTGGGCGAGAACCAGAATGGGAACCAATAGAGTACCCTCCTTTGTCAAAACATTTACATCTGCGGGAATGATGTACCCTGGACAAGAAGATCCACGAAACATGCTGGGATTAATTGAAAAGGATTTTCAGAATGCTAGTATAATGTCATTGACAAAGAAGCTGGTGCAAGTAAAGATGTCTCGAGGATACGCCCTTGCCCTCTTGGTTTCATGTTGAACAATTGGATTGCTGAGGAGCTTCTTGTAGTTTATAAGCCTTCAGAGTAATGCCAAACATCAACCTTCTATTGTGTCCTTAGATATAATAGAGTTCTTTTGTAAGAGTTTGCATTCGCTCTTTATCATTTAAATGAATTTCAATGAAGATGTATTTTGTCATGATTTTTTGCATTATCACTAATTTCATAATCATTTTCTCATTTCATAGCCTATCCTTACATTTGCCTCATTGCCATGACATAACATTTTGTTTGTTGTTTCCAATACTTGGATGTCCCCCGATAGCTTCCTTTTCCATTCAACTTTCAGGTGCTCAGATATTGACGACATGAATAAGCCCGTTACGAATCTTGAAATTGATGTTGAGAAGGCTGTTTGCTTAGGAGAATTTGAAGCCGAAGAAAATGCTGAAGATTATGTCTCGTCTCCTGAATTGTTAAGAATGGTGGAACAAGAGGATAAACAGGTTCTGCCTTATGAAGAATCTGTAGAAACAATAAATTTGAGCACTGAAGAGAGGAAACAAGAAGTGAAGATTGGGACTTCTATTTCAGAAAGTACCAGGCGTAGTTTGATCACTTTACTCCGCGAATACAAAGATGTTTTCGCGTGGTCATACCAGGACATGCCAGGGCTAGATGAAGATTTAGTGGTCCATAAGCTCCATTAAAGCCAGAATGCAAGCCCATCCAGCAAAAATTAAGACGGATGAGGCCCGAATGCTGTTGAAAATAAAAGAGGAAGTCAAGAAGCAATTTGACGCTGGCTTCCTACAAGCCTCCAATATCCAGAATGGGTGGCTAACATAGTCCCGGTACCAAAGAAAGATGGAAAGTACGAATGTGCGTGGATTATCGTGACCTGAATCGAGCAAGCCCAAAAGATAATTTTCCCTTGCCACATATTGACACGTTGGTGGACAACACAGCAAAACATTCATTGTTTCTTTCATGGATGGATTCTCGGGTAATAATCAGATGGTTCTGAGGATGGGCTACCTTCATAACAATGTGGGAACGTTCTGCTACAAGGTGATGCCATTCGGGTTAAAGAATGCTGGGGCAACATATCAGAGGGCTATGGTGACGTTATTCCATGACATGATGCATAAAGAAATAGAGGTCTACATCGATGATATGATTGCTAAATCTCGAGGAGAAGAAGAGCATGTAATGAACCTCAAGAAGTTGTTCGAAAGGCTGAGAAAGTTTCAACTAAAGCTTAATCCAGCCAAATGTACATTCGGGGCTACCTCGGGAAAGTTGCTAGGCTTCATTGTCAGGTGAAAGAGGTATCGAAGTTGATCCAGATAAATAAAAGCCATCCAAGAATTACCACCTCCGCGCACGGCAAAAGGAAGTTAAAGGATTTTTAGGGAGATTAAATTACATCGCCCGATTATCGCTCAACTTACCAACCAATGCGACCCAATCTTTCGGCTTCTTCGAAAACATAACCCGGGAGAATGGAACGAGGAATGCCAAGTGACCTTTGATAAGATAAACAATATTTGTCCAGTCCTCCAGTGCTAGTACCGCCAACTTCGGGAAGACCATTAATTTTGTATCTGACAGTGTTCGAAGTTGAATGGGTTGCGTACTGGGACAACATGACGAGTCAGGAAAGAAAGAAAAGGTGATCTATACCTCAGCAAAAAGTTCACTGAATATGAGGCAAAATATTCGTCCGTTGAGAATATTGTTGCGCTCTGGTTTGGGTAGTTCGGAGACTCAGACAATATATGTTGTATCACACGACATGGCTAATTTCAAAGCTGGACCCAATAAATACATGATGGAATCGCCGGCACTATCAGGAAGAATGGCCGATGGCAGCTCCTCCTTTCGGAATATGACATTGCCTATGTAAGTCAGAAGTCAATAAAAGGGAGCGCATAGCTGACTTCTTAGCAACTCGAACGACAGAGAATATGAGCCTTTAAGATTCGATTCTAGACGAGACTTAATGTGCATCACAGAATAGAATCCGAGTCATCAAAAGAAGTCATGGAAGATGTGCTTTGATGGTGCGTCAAATGCTTTAGGGCATGGAATTGGAGCAATCCTGGTATCACCAGACAGGAATCATTATCCGTTCACTGCAAGACTGAACTTCTTCTGTACCATAATATCGCAGAATATGAGGCCTGTATCATGGGGGTTTCGTGCAGCTATCGACGAACATCGAGATCTTGGAGGTGTACGGGGACTCAGCCCTAGTGATTTACCAAATCCGTGGAGAATGGAAGTGAGGGACTCAAATTGATTAAGTACAGATATTTAGTGGCTGGATTGATCAAGGAATTCAAAGAAATAACTTTTCATTACTTCCCACGAGAAGAAACAACTGGCTGATGCCCTAGCCACTTTGGCTTCAATGTTCAAAGCAAGTAGAGAAGCAGAATAATGCCCCTCAAAATGAGCATATACGAGGTCCCTGCACACTGTTGTAGCATTGAGAAAGAAGTAGACGGACGGCCTTGGTTCATGATATCTTAGAATATATCAAGAATCAAAGGTAATCCCGAACAAGCGAATGAGAACGATAAAGAACAATTAGAGAATGCAGCGGATTTGTTCTTGATGGGATATCCTGTATAAGAGGAAGGATCAGATGCTTTTGAAGTGGATGATGTTGAACAGAAAAATACTTGAAGAGGTCCAGAATTTACGACGCTGCCATGGTTTCAATATGGCCAGAAGATCATAGACTCGGTTTATTTTGGCTGACAATGGAAGTGACTGCATCAATTTTGCAGAATGCCACAAATGTAAATCTCGGGTAAAATTCATGTTTCCCCTTCCTTCATGTCATGACTTCTCCTGGCTTTTCTATGTGGGCAGGATGTCATGGCCAATTTTCCAAAGCTTCAAATGGACATCGATTCATTTTTTGTTATCGATTACTCACAAAATGGATGAAGCCGCTTCATTTGCCAATGTGACGAAGACTGCAGTGTGGCAAGTTTTTGAAAAGGAAATCATTTGCCGATATGGTTTGCCTGAAAGAATCATTCAGATAATGCACGAATCTGACCATAAGATGATGAAGAAGTGTGCGAGCAGTTCTAAATAAGCATCATAATTCCTCGGCCCTATCGCCCCAAAGATGAATGGGGTTGTTGAAGGCAGCTAACAAGACATTAAGAGATCATTGGGGAAAATGACTGAGACATATAAAGATTGGCACGAGAACTTCCATTTGCTTTGTTTGCAATATCGCACATCTGTGCGAACATCTACGGGAGCAACTCCTTTCTCTCTAGTCTATGGAATGGAAGCTGTGCTACCTATCGAGGTTGAGATCCCCTCTCTGCGAGTATTGATGGAATCAAAGTTAGACGAAGCCAGAATGGGTTCGAGCTCGATATGATCAGTTGGAACCTCATTGAAGAAAAACGTCTAAGGGCAATTTGTCATGGGGCAATGTCCAAAAGAGAATGATCACAACCCCTGACAAGAAGGTACGACAAGAGAGTTCCATGAAGGGAACTCGTTCTGAGAAAGATTCTCCCAATACAAAAAGACCTGCGAGAAAAATGGGGCACCAAATTGGGAAGGACCATACGTTGTAAAAAAGGCATTCTTAGGAGGAGCTTTAATCCTTACCGAGATGGATGGGAAGGAGTTACCGAATCCGGTGAATTCGGATGCGGTGAAGAATATTATGCTTAAGATGAAAACCCGAAAATGGCATCTAAAAAAAAGGGCGAAACCCAAAAAAAGGGGTCGTTGATTAGTACAAAAAGATTAGGATGAAAAACCCGCCGAGGGGCGTCCTAATGAAACAAACCTGGCGGTCAAATGATAGGTAAGAGTGAGACTACATATTTGAAGCCTTCTGAAAGCTCGAAATTTTCTACGCAAGAAGCCAGCTCAGATTATTGATTGAGGAACGTGGAAGAGTTCCTGGTTGAATATCTAGAGCATTTGTATCCGTTGAATACGACCTTTTCTTTCTTTTTGACATTTTTACTCTCATTGGTTAACTTTCTTTGTTTGCCACACTTGAAATAAAGGAATATGAGATATCCTTTTGTCCCTACCTGACCATTTTCATGCATCTCATTATGTGTTTATTTAATGATAAATAGTGAAATGACATACTCTAAACAAAAGAAATGTCAAGCATTACCCGGATAAGAATTTGATAAGTGCAAGATCTTCAAAGCAAGAACAAAGTTTAACCAAGGGCAAAAAGGGTGATATCTAGAAACGTCGATTACTCGTAAAGCTCGAAGACAGGTATGAGGCCTGAAGAGAAGGTCGAGAATCAAAGCAATGAACGCAGATCCTCAACAATCATGGCGAAAATGACATACGACCAATATGCTTAAGGAGCACTGCATAATCATGTAGGCATAAAGGCATTTAAGACAAACATGTGCATATCATGATGACATCATGCATGGCATATACAGGT
>NW_024403322.1:0-16811 GCF_007990345.1 Gossypium hirsutum | reverse complement strand
ATAGCTAGGATCGTTCATTATTTGGAGTCATTGGCATGTATAGCATCGTAGCCATTTTGTGTGTATGATCTTATGATATGGCTACACTGATGGGTTTATGTATATGCTTGATAATGATTAGCTGTTGGAATGGCTAATCAAAGACATGTTTGGTGTATGTATGCCTAAATGCTAGTTATCTCCATGGAAATCATGAAAAATGTGAAATTAGCACAAAACAGAATCAGACAGTAGCAGTACGTGAATTTGAAAAATCACTAAAAATAGTCAAAATGGAACTAAATTATGAATAAGTTATGAAATCAAATATTATTATGTCTATTTTCAAATGGAAGAAAACAAAATAGGTAAATGAGATATATTTTATGAGATATTAAATTTTTTGTGAAACAGGGCCAGAGAAATTTCTGGATCACCTGCTGACTTTGGAAATCACCAAAAATTATTCAAGATAATTAGAAGTCATTATTTACATGTACAGATTCCTTATTGAGTCTAGTTTTATGATAAATAAACTTCAAATTGGAACTCTGTATAGGGAGATATTATTCGTAATACACAAGGTCAGAGCAGTCAAACCTGAAACAGGGAAGACTTTAACAATAAACTGTACCAGTTGCCAACCAAAAATTCAAAAAAAAATTAGTTGATAGAATATGGTCTAGTTTCAGGGAAATTTGCAGAATTAATTTTTAGTTTCGTAACTCAAATATAATTTAAGCGACTGTGACGCAGACTGCCGCTTCTCTGAAGTTTTAAAAAATAATTGTTTGAGCTGTTTAAGTATGAATTAGTCCGTTAACACCTCGTGTTCGACTCCGGCGACGGTCTCGAGGTACGGGCGTTACAAAGAATGCCTAGCTGAACCTAGGTCTCCAAAAATGGCTTCTTCATTTGAATTTTCGGTGGAGAAACAAAGAAAGATGGCAACCTTAATTTTATGTTATTTTACTTAAGTTTATTGTTATTTACTAACTAACCTGGCTATTAAATTAAAATCACTTAATCATGTCTATCTTGTCACTCAACAAATAATGTCTAATTACCATTAAGGACCTTCACTTAAGGTTCCATAGCTATTAGACACCTTTAGCTATTAGAACACCACTATTGCTCTATACACAATTTAGTCCTTTTTATCAAATTGAGGCACTCAATTAATAAATTCTTAATGATTTTTTACACAATCATACTATCATGCTGTAGACATTAAAATAATAAGTAAATAAATATTTAACCTCAAATTTGTGGTTTGAAACCACTATTCTAATTTAACTACAAACGGGTTATTACATACGGATAACTCTAACAATAATCTGATAAACTGAGAGTCAACATTAACAAACCTATCTCATATACGTTGTCATTCCAAGCACACATGTACCCAAACATATATGGATTAATCATAGCATTTCATTAAGATGTTAATTAATCAAACAAATAGATATGGACTCAGAAGTGCGAATTATGCAATAACCAAAAACCTGTCCAACCAATCGAGCACCACTTCGGTCACCCAACACACCACATATGAGCTATATGAAGCCCAACCAACTGAAAACACCACATAGGACCTTGAAAGGCCCATCCAACCCTACACACCTCATATGTGGAACTAAGCCACTGAAGTAACAATATACAGCTGAGCTAGCATATGTACAATACATTATGGTAAACCGCTGTACAAATAAGTTGCAATTAAAACTGCCAAATCAGATCAGACTTCCTTCTCTTCGTAATCAAACCCAAAATTTTATGTGAATGTGTATGTATGCGAATAGATCAATAACAGACTTACAGAAAAAATGTACACAATTTACAAGCAGACATACATCAGTCAAACAATATTAGAGGTACACATGTTCAATTGAAAAATTCAGAATAAGATATAAAGGTACTTAATTACTAGTAACATCACTTTACATTAAACAAGCATTAAATAGTGCAATAATTACAATAACTCATAAGTCCAAGCCAAAACAGAGTCCCAACCACTCTACTAAGGCCTAACTGAGGTCGGAACACACAGGAACACAAACAAGTCAAAATCCGACACAGAATGAAGTTTTGCAAAATAGTGCCACACAGTTGTGTACCCCATCTATGTGGAAGTGCCTAGGCCGTGTGGGGGTCTACATGGCTATGTGAAGGCTACACATGCCTGTATAGAGGGACACATGTTCGTGTGGAGGAGACACACACCCGTGTGAGTAGCCCGTGTAACTCACTATCCAAAATGCTAAATTGAGTGCAGAGTAGATACGGCCATGTAGAAATCTCACACGCCCGTGTGCAATCAAAAAAATCTCCAAATAGTATCCACACGGTCGTGTGGCACCAAAAATCGCCCAAAAACCCTAATTCCCAATTTCACGCGGCCGTGTGAACCACCCGTGTGCGACACACGCTCATGTAGCTACCCGTGTGGTCATGAAACACACCAAAATAGGCTAAAAACGTGCCTTTGATATCAAAATGATCCCAAACCTCAATAACTTAGAAATACACAAAAAAAGGCTCAGAATTTCAAGCAATTCCACAGTAATCAATACTTCTATTGGTCAATTTCAAAAACACATGAAATATGTCGAATTTCATGGAAACAAATTAGAAATTCGATAACGAAAAGGGAGAGTTTCCGACCACACACCTTAGACGCGATAGCAAACACCAAAATCATTCGATTTGTTCCTCCAAACCGATTCAAAAATGTAAGAACACATTTTTCAATGAAATCGGAATAGTGGTTTCGGGACCACAAATCCGACCCAAAAATGAAGCTTATTTTTATTTTATTATATGGTTCGTATTATGATAGACATGTCGTGTGAAATTTTTTATAAAAAAATTTTATCGATTAAGTGTTTAATTACAAGAATGACAAAATCGCATAAAATACGAAAGTTGAATTCTAATAGCTATAAGGATAAATAGCTATAGAATTCAAAAGTAGAGTCCTTATATTGTAATTAGACCATTAAAGAAAAGTAGGTAGATTTTTAGTGACTCTTCCATGGGAAAATTAGAAAAGAGTAAGGACTAAATTGGAATAATTAATTAATAACGGATGATAAAAAGAAATATCATCTTATTTTGTCATCTTCAACCCCAAAATTGTATGGAAACCCTAGGAGAGACAGAAGAAACTTTTAAGGCTTAATTGGGTGAGTTTCCTTGTCCCGTTTTTAGTAATTTTGATATTTTGAAACCGGCATAACTTAATCTATCTATTTGGGGATTAATTTGAAAAGTTGTCAAGGTATGAAATTTGCGTAATGGATGAATATGCTGAAAATTAGAAATTTATGGTAGAAAATGAAAGGTTGTTGATAGATAAACAACTTTTACGAAGTGAATTTGATGAAAACATGATTTAGGGACTAAAATGTAAAGTTGTGAAATTTGATGAAAAATTTTGAATTTTTATGAATACATGTGCTATAAATTTGTAATGGGGTTTTGTTAGGCTTGGAATAGGGAGTAAATTGCACGAATTCCATTTTCTTAGCATAGGGACAAAATTGAAATTTGTGGAAAAGTTAAGGGCAAAATGGTAATTTTCCTAGAACTTAAACTGAGTCAAATGAGTATGAAATATGAGAAATTGATGATTAAAGCAATTTATATAGCTCTGGACAACACAAATTCAAGGTTAGATCGAGGAAAAGAAAAGGTTTCAGATTAGTAGATTTTATACGCGAACAAATGTCAAGGTAAGTTCGTGTAACTTAATCAAGCATGTAATTATGTTAAATTAAATATTGTGATTGTATGAAATGTGGTTATCATTTATGTGATTTACTTGGATGTTACAATATGAGAAATTAATACGTGCTTGAGATGGTGAAAAAAGGGATTAAGTCCCGATTGAATATTAAATTCCGATGAATATATGTGCTTTCCTGAAATGGATGAGGTCCTGCATTTGTTACGGATGGGATTTAGGTTGGACGAGTAATTCTACTGACCTCATTATAGAAAGGATTTAGCCCAGACTGGTAATCCTGATATAATACCTCTCAAGTATACGTTATGATTAGGTTTAGCCTGGACTGGTAATCCTAATTGAGCTCTTTTGAGCATACATTATATAAAGGATTTTGCTTGGGCTGGTAATCCTGTTATACGATATGTGGCTCGAGAGTGTGCTCATTGATTAAGAGCCCTAATGGGTACCCTTGAATAAGAAATTGACAGATTATTGAATCGTACACCTTGAGTGTACTACTTGAGCATCCATCGGAATTTGAATGATTCAACGGACACAACTCTTGACATGGTATAAGAATTTTATGAGATGAAATGATAACGACTTGAAAGAATATTGCATGATGAGCTCATCTATGTTTACTTGATTGATATGAAGATTTTGGTGACTAACATGTTGATTGAATGCATGTGTTTAGGCAATTTTACTAATGGATGGAAAAACATGATATTGTATGCTTAGATTTAATAAACGGGATTGGTAAGTTAGTTTTTCGTTATATCAACTTACTAAGCATGTAATGCTTACTCTGTTATATTTTCCTTGTTTTATAGTGCTCGGAAGCTCGCAAAGGTTGGAGATCATTGGAGCATCGTCACACTATCAACTAGTTATTTTGGGTATATATATATAGCAAATCATTTTGGTATAATGGCATGTATAGGATAACTTGACCATTAGTGGCTTGAAAATGATGTTTGTAATCTAGCCATTGGAATGGCTAGTAGTGGTTGTTTTGATATACTTGTAATGTCATGTTATGGTAGCTAATTATATGTTAAGTAGTTGATCAAATTATGTCTAACATATAGATTGAACCAAGGTAAGATTGTAAGCATGTATGCATGTAATGACATGCCATGTTGAATAATGGAAATTACTTAATTTGAATGCTTGAAAAGATTGGAATGTGTTTGGTATGTTTTAGTGCAGGAAAATGGTAAATTTGGGTGACAAATGAGGCTAGGAAATGGCTTTATTTTGTCCACATGGGCAAACACACAGGCGTGTGTCTAAACTGTATGTGACACACGATCGAGTACATGGGTGTGTAGTTAGGCCGTGTGTCCCTTGCACCTTAATTCTGAGAAACAAAATGCTCAGAATTGAGCACACAGGCAGAACCACGGGCGTGTGTCTCAGCTGTGTGTGCTACACGGCCTAGAACACAGGCGTGTGTCTTAGCCGTGTGAAACCTGCACCTAATTTCGAATTGAATTAATTAACCACACGGCCTAGCACACTAGTGTGTGGCATGGCCGTGTGCTCAAGCCAGAGAGTTGCACGAGGTCGAACAGGGCCTATAGCACGAGCGTGTCCCTTGGACCACATGGGCGTGTGAGCCCTGCACCTTGGAAAATTTTTGAAATTTTGCGAAATATTTTTAGAAGTCCTGATTAAGTCCGGTATTAGACCTCAAGGGTGCATTGAAGGGACGTTATGAATGAATTCAGAATTTGAATAGTAATTTACATAAATTAATTGTAAAATGTTCTGAAAGTTTCGGTAATTCTCCAAAACCCTGTTCTGACGACGGATACGGGTTAGGGGTGTTACAAAAAACCTCAATGAGCATACAAATTAACGAAATTTTCAATTAAATAACAAAATGGAAAACGTAAGAGACATTATCAAAACCCCCAAAAGCAAAACCTACTTTCTTCTCTTCTAATTCGTTGAACACCCGAGAACAAAACTCCCTTGACAACCGACAAAAACAATAAAATGGAAGAAGTAAAGAATTAAAAGAAACCGAATATTTCTTTTGAGGAAGAAAGAAAAATTGAAAAGTCACAAAGAACAAAATGGAGAAGAGGGGAAGAACGTGCAACTCTATTTTTTCTTTTTGGTTTTTTTTTTCTATTCTCAAAATAAAAATACATTAAAATAGCTAAAAGTAATAAATATTTTAGCAACTAAAAAACAAATCTAAAATACCCCCTGTGACAGCCCTAAAGTGACCCTATTCGGAAAGTGGTTTCGGGACCACTAAACCGAGTCACAAAAATAATTAGATGTTATATTCTATGTTTATTTCATGTGAAAGTGCATGTGTGAAAATTTCATGCTTTGATTTTGCCAATTGTGAGTGAAATTATGAAAAATGACTCATGTGAAAATTTTTGCAAATGCTATGGGCTAATTTATAGTGGCCAAATAACTTATAGTATGAAATAGGTGGATTTGCATGTCAAATTTCCCACCTTAAAACCTAGTGGCCGGCCATGATGGGCATGATAAGCATTTGTGCAATTTTTTTTATTATATTGAAATTATGGCATAAGTATGGCACAAATAAAATATGTTATTTTGTGTCATAAAATGTTAGTAATAAAATAAATAAAAGAGAGAATAAAAGAAAAGTAATGAAAAAAAAAAAGATCATCATTCATGTTCTTGCTAGCCGTGAGCTAAAGAAAAGAAAGGAGAAAAAAATGTGTTCATCCTTTTTCATCTTCATCCTTGGCCGAAAATGCTAAGAAGAAGGGGGAAGGGGAAGTAAAACACTCGGCCACTCCTTCTAGTCTTGAATAAGGTATGTAATGCATGGTAGCTTTTGGAAATTTTTGAATGTATTAAGCTAGTTACTAAGTCCCTTAGTTAGCCCATGTTCAAATCTTGAATCTTGTTGGTAACATGAGCAATCGGTCATGAGAAAATGTTCAAGAAATGGTTGTTGTTCATGTTATTTGGATGAGAAATGGTGAGTTTTGTTGTTTCATGTTAAAGTTAGGTGAATGATGATAGAGGAGTGTTTGAACTATAAAAAGAATCATAGGTGAGCATTAGACACTAAGGAAAAAGAATCGGCTACCTTGTTATGAGCTAGGGCCGAATGTGAGTTTGGTTGTGTTTGAATATTACATGCTTGGTGGAATGGTGGATGAAAGTGCCGAATGTGATCTTTGGTTTGGCATGAAGTAGTAAATTAAGGTTTGCTAAGCTAGCTAGTAAGGTGAAATGCAAATGTTAGTGTTTGATATGGTAATAATCTGCTTGGGGACAGCAGCAGTAACGTGACTTTAGAAAATCACCATAAATTTATGGATTTGAATTAGAGGCTGAATGAGACATGAAATTAAATCTTAATGAGTCTAGTTTCTTATAAAAGAAACCGTGTAAGCAAAGGAATTTCCGATAATGAGATACTTAAAGTTGTGTGAGACAGCGCAGAATGACACTGTAATCCTCTGTTCTGTTTTTAGAAAATCATTATAAATTTTACAAAAATGGTTATAAGATAAAATTTATATGCTTAGACTCCTTAATGAGTCTAGTTTCAAATGAAATCAAATACAACACATTTTGAATTCTGTAAAATGAGAAATTTGATTCGTAGTGAAGAGTGGTCAGATTAGTCAAACAGTGAAACAGGGGAAATTTTAAGAAAAATCTGGTATTGATTGACCAAGCCTAAAATTCTGAAAATTTTATGGATGGAAGATGTACGAGTCTATATTCAGGGAAAATTAACGGCAAGTGATTTGGAGTTCTGTAGCTCCAGTTATAAATAATTTAGTGACTGCTGCTCAGGAAAACAGCTCGTAGTGAATATGTGATTTTGTTGTAAACATTATTGAAAATTTGCTAATGAATTATTTATTGATTTTTATAAAGCTTATTATAATCTATGTGTGTGAAAGTCAAATCAATATATATATTATTCTGAAAGTAATACTTGAATAGTCGATTAATGACTATTTTAAAATTTGTTGAACTTAAGCTCAAGAGCAAAGGGGAACTAAATCCGATAAAGGGAAGGAAAAAGTAATTGAATAGCCATTGAAGTCGTTCGACAACATCCGAGGTAAGTCTTCGAGTAATGACCCTACTTGAATTATATTGAAATGATTAGTCATACTATGATGGATAGTCGAATGTGCATAGAGACTATGTTATAAAGCCAATTGAAATCATGCTCTTTGTGTGTGGCTATTGAGCCGAAATTGGAAAGGTTTAATAAATGCTTTGTGTTTGAGCCTTAGTAACGAAAGTGAAATATGGATGTGTCATGATTGTTGATATATGTGTGCATGAGCATTTGAATGATATCCGGGCTAAGACCCGAAGGCATTTGTGCGAATTGATATATCCGGGTTAAGACCCGAAGGCATTTGTGCGAATTGATATATCCGGGCTAAGACCTGAAGGCATTTGTGCGAATTGATATATCCGGGCTAAGACCCGAAGGCATTTGTGCGAATTGATATATCCGGGATAAGACCCGAAGGCATTTGTGCGAACTGATTATCCGGGCTAAGACCCGACAGCGTTTGTGCGAATTGATATATCCGGGCTAAGACCCGAAGGCAATTGTGCAAGTTGATATATCCGGGCTAAGACCCGAAGGCATTCGTGCGAGTTGCTATACCCGGGTTAAGACCCGAAGGCAATTGAGCTTGTGGTTATATCCGGCTAAATTCCGAAGAAACTTGGGTTTGAATGTGAGCGTTTTGTGCTGCAATAAATTCAATTAATACGCTCGATAAACCCAAACGATAAGGTATGTTTGCATGTGATTCGGAAAAGTCGATTCGTTTTAAGTAGTATTCGTTCAATCGACTAACGAACTTTTGGGCTTTTATATGGGTTGATACCTTGTGTGTGTATATATGTTGACGAATTGTGAAGTAAGCATGATTATGAGAATGTGTATTAATAAAGTGATTCATTTAGTTATGTGAATGTAATACTTTAGTCAAAGCCAAATTCATTACTTGAAACTTACTAAGCTTTAAAATGCTTACCCCGTTGCTTTGGCTCTCTGTTTTATAGATATTGTTCGTTAGCTATCGGATTCGGGATCATCGAAGTCGAAGTCATCCACACTATCAAAGCTCTTTTGGTACTCTTTTAGTTGAACTCTGGATATGGCATGTATAGGACTACCCGTTTGTTGTGGGTCATGGACCCTTTGGACTTGTATAATTTTGGTTAGCCATGCGAAAATGGCTTATATATGTTTGAGTATAATGTTATAATCATTTAGTGTGAATATGCTTGACAAGGATTGGCCATGGGAATGGTTAATCACCATCATCATTTGTGCTACTCATGCTAAAAGGGCTAGTTGAATCATGGAAACTATGAAATAGGTAAAGTCTACCTTAAATGCAGATGCTGACAGCAGCAGTGATGTAGATTTGGAAAATCACAAAAAAATAGTAGGAATGGAATTAAATAGTGAATAAATTATGTAAACGAACCCTGATGAATCTATTTTCATAGGAAAGTAACGAAACGATCATATGGACAGTATGTTAAGAGATATTCAGGTTCTCGTGAGACAGGGCCAGAACGGTTTCTGGATTCCCTGTTCCGACTTTGGAAATTCATTATAAATTAACCAGAGATAATTAGGAGTCATACCATATATTTATAGATTCCTCTCTGAGTCTAGTTTCCGTAGAAACAAACGGCATCAGCATTGAAGCTCTGTGCAGGGAGATATCCAAGTCGTAATGCGCAAAGGTCAGTGTAGTCGATCCCTGTAACATGGGGGAATTTGACTAAGAAACTGTACTAATTGGCCTGACCAAAAATTCTAGAAAAAAATATGTAGATGGGAATATGAGTCTAGTTTCAGGGAAAAATCACGAAACTGATTTTCGAGTTGTGAAACTCAAGATATGATTTTTAAAGCGACTAGTACGCAGATTGGGCAGCGTCTGGGAAATATTTTAATAAGGGGTTTAAAGTCTGTTAACACCTCGTGTTCGACTCCGGTGTCGGTCTCGGGTACGGGGTGTTATAATTTTATTGGTATCAGAGCTACGGTTTAGTCGACTCTAGGACTACCGTAATGCGTTGGGTCTAGCTATACATGCCATTTTATGTGATTATTTGATAGTGTGGTGATTTCTGACATTTGCAAATGTGTTTATTTATAGTAATGGATCCCGATCCCGACCGAGTGGTAGCTGATGATCTTGAGAGTGTAGCGCCTGCTCCCGCACAAGGGACACCGCCGGCGGACTCTCAACCGAATGCTAGTAACCCGAATGATGAAGCTAGACAAGCTTTCTATAGCGTGATGAATGATTGGTTTAACCAATACATTCGAACTAATACGGCTGTTCCACAACCTCCATTCCCGACTAATACAACCCCCGCACCTACAATACCTCCGGTAACTGACCAAATAAGGTCAAATAAGCCCCCAGTTGACAAAATCCGAAAACATGGGGCTACTGAATTTAAGGCTACGGATAGCGATGATGTCGAGCGAGCTTGTAAAGCCGAAGCGTTTAGAATAGAAAAACAAAAAGTTGATGTGAGAACTGGAGAGTTTCGTAAAAGATCCTCGGGAAAGTCTCTTCAACAGGCATCGAAGAAATTTCGAGATGATGTGGGTCGGTCTAGAGGCACTTCGGGCCTTTTTAGATGAGATCGTGATCGACCCCCTGTGGGTACACGAGGCACTTCGGTCGCCAGTGTTGGGAATGAACGTCGAGACAGAACGGAATGCCGATATTGCGGTAAATGGCATTCGGGGAGTTGTAGATCCCATGACCGCTCCTGTTACAAGTGTGGATCAGTTGACCACTTCATTAAAGATTGCCCGAGGATGTCTGAACAGAATGTAAATCAGAGTGAGAAACCGGGTGCTACCACTGCTCGAGGTAGACCATCTAGAAATACGGGCAATGCTAGTGGTGGTCAGAGAGGATCTAGAGATGATACGACCAGATCCGAGGCTCGTGCGCCTGCTAGAGCTTATGCTATACGTGCCCGCGAGGATGCTTCTTCACCTGATGTTATTACCGGTACTTTTACTCTCTTTGATACTAATGTAATTGCTTTCATTGACCCCGGTTCTACTCATACTTACATATGTGAAACCTTAGCATCCAATAAGACTCTACCTATTGAGTCTACTGAGTTCGTAATTCGGGTGTCAAATCCCTTGGGTCGTTACGTGCTTGTCGACAAAGTGTGTAAGAAATGTCCCCTAGTAATTCGAGGTTCCTGTTTTCCGGCGGACCTAATGCTTTTGCCATTTGATGAATTTGATGTTATTCTTGGTTTGGATTGGCTGACCGCGCATGATGCAGTTGTGAATTGCAAAAGCAAGACTATTGATCTGAGGTGCGCAAATAACGAGATAATCTGAGTTGAGTCTACGGACTTAAAGGGGTTGCCAGCTGTAATATCCTCAATGTTGGCACAGAAATATGTAAGAAAAGGGTGCGAAGCATACCTTGCGTATGTACTTGATGACAAAGAATTAGAAAAGAAACTCGAATCTGTGCCGGTGGTTTGTGAATACCCGGACGTTTTTCCTGAAGAAATACCGGGTTTACCACCTGTTCGGGAGGTAGAGTTTGGTATTGAGCTTGTACCTGGAACTACGCCAATTTCGATAGCTCCGTATCGTATGGCACCAACCGAGTTAAAGGAATTGAAAGCTCAATTGCAAGAGTTGACGGATAGAGGTTTCGCTCGACCAAGTTTCTCACCTTGGGGTGCACCAGTATTGTTCGTGAAAAAGAAGGACGGAACCATGAGGTTGTGCATTGACTATCGTCAACTGAATAAAGTGACGATAAAGAATAAATATCCGTTACCGTGTATCGATGATTTGTTCGACCAACTGAAGGGAGCCTCAGCGTCCTCAAAAATAGATTTGAGATCGGGCTATTATCAGTTGCGAATTCGAGATTCGGACATACCCAAAACTACCTTCAGAACGAGATATGGTCACTACGAATTCTTAGTGATGCCGTTTGGGCTCACTAATGCCCCTGCGGTATTTATGGATTTGATGAATCGGATCTTCAGACCATATTTGGATCGGTTCGTAGTTGTGTTCATTGATGACATCCTGGTCTATTCAAGAGATGAGACCGAACATGCCGAGCATCTGAGGCTAGTGTTACAAATTTTGCGGGATAAGCAGTTATATGCTAAGTTCAGTAAGTGTGAGTTCTGGTTAAGAGAGGTTAGCTTCTTGGGTCATGTGATATCCGCATCGGGTATTCGAGTTGACCCGAACAAAATCTCAGCCATACTTAACTGGAACCTCCGAGAAATATTACTGAGGTTCGGAGCTTTTTGGGACTCGCCGGTTATTACCGACGATTTGTCAAAGGTTTCTTGATGATAGCCACACAAATGACGAAGCTACTTCAAAAGGATGTTAAGTTCGAATGGACGGAGAAATGTCAGAAAAGTTTCGATCAACTGAAAACTCAATTGACTGAAGCTCCAATTTTAGTGCAACCCGAATCAGGCAAAGAGTTTGTCATTTATAGTGACGCATCCCTACTTGGGTTGGGTTGCGTATTGATGCAAGAAGGTCGAGTTGTGGCCTATGCGTCAAGACAATTGAAGCCACACGAGAGCAATTATCCAACCCATGATCTCGAACTAGCTGCCATCGTATTTGCTTTGAAAATATGGCGACATTATTTGTTTGGTGAGAAGTGCCATGTATTTTCGGATCACAAAAGTCTCAAATATTTGATGACCCAGCAAGACTTGAATCTGCGACAAAGGCGTTGGCTTGAGTTGTTGAAAGATTATGAGCTGGTCATTAATTATCACCCGGGAAAGGCTAATGTGGTTGCGGACGCCTTAAGCCGGAAATCACTATTTTCTTTGCGAGCGATGAATGTACACTTGTCTGTTCTACCCGACAATGTGTTAGTAGTTGAATTAAAAGCCAAACCATTATTGATTCATCAAATTCGTGAAGCTCAGAAAGTCGATGATGAATTGGTTGCAAAACAGGCTGAGTGTGTTCCGAACAGGGAATCGGAGTTTCAAATCGATGATGATGATTGTTTGAGGTTCAAAAGTCGTTTGTGTGTTCCAAGGAATTCGGAACTCATTTCGATGATTCTGAACGAAGCCCATTGTAGCCGAATGTCAATTCACCCGGGGAGTACGAAAATGTACAACGATTTGAAACGTCGATTTTGGTGGCATGGTATGAAACGAGACATCTCCGATTTTGTTTCGAGATGTTTAATATGTCAACAAGTGAAAGTCTGAAGGTAGCCACAGATCGTCAAAAGTCGTATGCGGATTTGAAAAGAAAAGACATTGAATATCAGGTTGGAGATAAAGTGTTTCTTAAAGTTTCGCCTTGGAAAAAGGTACTCAGATTTGGACGTAAGGGCAAATTGAGTCCGAGGTTCATTGGGCCGTATGAAATATCCGAAAGAATTGGTCCAGTGGCGTATAGATTGATTTTACCCCCTGAACTTGAAAGGATTCACAACGTTTTTCATGTTTCGATGCTTCGACGTTATAGATCCGATCCGTCACATGTGATTAATCCCTCGGAAGTTGAAATTCAATCTGACTTGAGTTATGAAGAAGAACCGATTCGTATCCTAGCTCGTGAAGTGAAAGAGTTGCGAAACAGAAGGGTTCCGTTAGTAAGGTGTTATGGTTCAAACACGGGATCGAGGAAGCTACTTGGGAAACTGAGAGCTCGATGAAAGAACGATACCCAAACCTATTTATCGGTAAGATTTTCGGGGACAAAATTTCTTAAGTGGGGGAGAGTTGTGACAGCCCTAAAGTGACCCTAGTCGGAAAGTGGTTTCGGGACCACTAAACCGAGTCACAAAAATAATTAGATGTTATATTCTATGTTTATTTCATGTGAAAGTGCATGTGTGAAAATTTCATGCTTTGATTTTGCCAATTGTGAGTGAAATTATGAAAAATGACTCATGTGAAAATTTTTGCAAATGCTATGGGCTAATTTATAGTGGCCAAATAACTTATAGTATGAAATAGGTGGATTTGCATGTCAAATTTCCCACCTTAAAACCTAGTGGCCGGCCATGATGGGCATGATAAGCATTTGTGCAATTTTTTTTATTATATTGAAATTATGGCATAAGTATGGCACAAATAAAATATGTTATTTTGTGTCATAAAATGTTAGTAATAAAATAAATAAAAGAGAGAATAAAAGAAAAGTAATGAAAAAAAAAAAAGATCATCATTCATGTTCTTGCTAGCCGTGAGCTAAAGAAAAGAAAGGAGAAAAAAATGTGTTCATCCTTTTTCATCTTCATCCTTGGCCGAAAATGCTAAGAAGAAGGGGGAAGGGGAAGTAAAACATTCGGCCACTCCTTCTAGTCTTGAATAAGGTATGTAATGCATGGTAGCTTTTGGAAATTTTTGAATGTATTAAGCTAGTTACTAAGTCCCTTAGTTAGCCCATGTTCAAATCTTGAATCTTGTTGGTAACATGAGCAATCGGTCATGAGAAAATGTTCAAGAAATGGTTGTTGTTCATGTTATTTGGATGAGAAATGGTGAGTTTTGTTGTTTCATGTTAAAGTTAGGTGAATGATGATAGAGGAGTGTTTGAACTATAAAAAGAATCATAGGTGAGCATTAGACACTAAGGAAAAAGAATCGGCTACCTTGTTATGAGCTAGGGCCGAATGTGAGTTTGGTTGTGTTTGAATATTACATGCTTGGTGGAATGGTGGATGAAAGTGCCGAATGTGATCTTTGGTTTGGCATGAAGTAGTAAATTAAGGTTTGCTAAGCTAGCTAGTAAGGTGAAATGCAAATGTTAGTGTTTGATATGGTAATAATCTGCTTGGGGACAGCAGCAGTAACGTGACTTTAGAAAATCACCATAAATTTATGGATTTGAATTAGAGGCTGAATGAGACATGAAATTAAATCTTAATGAGTCTAGTTTCTTATAAAAGAAACCGTGTAAGCAAAGGAATTTCCGATAATGAGATACTTAAAGTTGTGTGAGACAGCGCAGAATGACACTGTAATCCTCTGTTCTGTTTTTAGAAAATCATTATAAATTGTACAAAAATGGTTATAAGATAAAATTTATATGATTAGACTCCTTAATGAGTCTAGTTTCAAATGAATTCAAATACAACACATTTTGAATTCTGTAAAATGAGAAATTTGATTCGTAGTGAAGAGTGGTCAGATTAGTCAAACAGTGAAACAGGGGAAACTTTAAGAACAATCTGGTATTGATTGGCCAAGCCTAAAATTCTGAAAATTTTATGGATGGAAGATGTACGAGTCTATATTCAGGTAAAATTAACGGCAAGTGATTTGGAGTTTTGTAGCTCCAGTTATAAATAATTTAGTGACTGCTGCTCAGGAAAACAGCTCGTAGTGAATATGTGATTTTGTTGTAAACATTATTGAAAATTTGCTAATGAATTATTTATTGATTTTTATAAAGCTTATTATAATCTATGTGTGTGAAAGTCGAATCAATATATATATTATTCTGAAAGTAATACTTGAATAGTCGATTAATGACTATTTTAAAATTTGTTGAACTTAAGCTCAAGAGCAAAGGGGAACTAAATCCGATAAAGGGAAGGAAAAAGTAATTGAATAGCCATTGAAGTCGTTCGACAACATCCGAGGTAAGTCTTCGAGTAATGACCCTACTTGAATTATATTGAAATGATTAGTCATACTATGATGGATAGTCGAATGTGCATAGAGACTATGTTATAAAGCCAATTGAAATCATGCTCTTTGTGTGTGGCTATTGAGCCGAAATTGGAAAGGTTTAATAAATGCTTTGTGTTTGAGCCTTAGTAACGAAAGTGAAATATGGATGTGTCATGATTGTTGATATATGTGTGCATGAGCATTTGAATGATATCCGGGCTAAGACCCGAAGGCATTTGTGCGAATTGATATATCCGGGTTAAGACCCGAAGGCATTTGTGCGAATTGATATATCCGGGCTAAGACCTGAAGGCATTTGTGCGAATTGATATATCCGGGCTAAGACCCGAAGGCATTTGTGGAATTGATATATCCGGGATAAGACCCGAAGGCATTTGTGCGAACTGATATATCCGGGCTAAGACCCGACGGCGTTTGTGCGAATTGATATATCCGGGCTAAGACCCGAAGGCAATTGTGCAAGTTGATATATCCGGGCTAAGACCCGAAGGCATTCGTGCGAGTTGCTATACCCGGGTTAAGACCCGAAGGCAATTGAGCTTGTGGTTATATCCGGCTAAATTCCGAAGAAACTTGGGTTTGAATGTGAGCGTTTTGTGCTGCAATAAATTCAATTAATACGCTCGATAAACCCAAACGATAAGGTATGTTTGCATGTGATTTGGAAAAGTCGATTCGTTTTAAGTAGTATTCGTTCAATCGACTAACGAACTTTTGGGCTTTTATATGGGTTGATACCTTGTGTGTGTATATATGTTGACGAATTGTGAAGTAAGCATGATTATGAGAATGTGTATTAATAAAGTGATTCATTTAGTTATGTGAATGTAATACTTTAGTCAAAGCCAAATTCATTACTTGAAACTTACTAAGCTTTAAAATGCTTACCCCGTTGCTTTGGCTCTCTGTTTTATAGATATTGTTCGTTAGCTATCGGATTCGGGATCATCGAAGTCGAAGTCATCCACACTATCAAAGCTCTTTTGGTACTCTTTTAGTTGAACTCTGGATATGGCATGTATAGGACTACCCGTTTGTTGTGGGTCATGGACCCTTTGGACTTGTATAATTTTGGTTAGCCATGCGAAAATGGCTTATATATGTTTGAGTATAATGTTATAATCATTTAGTGTGAATATGCTTGACAATGATTGGCCATGGGAATGGTTAATCACCATCATCATTTGTGCTACTCATGCTAAAAGGGCTAGTTGAATCATGGAAACTATGAAATAGGTAAAGTCTACCTTAAAGGCAGATGCTGACAGCAGCAGTGATGTAGATTTGGAAAATCACAAAAAAATAGTAGGAATGGAATTAAATAGTGAATAAATTATGTAAACGAACCCTGATGAATATATTTTCATAGGAAAGTAACGAAACGATC
>NW_024403321.1:0-16882 GCF_007990345.1 Gossypium hirsutum | reverse complement strand
CCCACAATTCTGAATCCCCTATGTGGCATAGATAAAAGATTAGCTTCATTTATTCCATAATAAACTTTAACAAGACATCATGAAATTATAAAGAAAACAGTAGAAATCCAATTCCAGGTGCAGAAGTGAAGAGGAAGTAGTGTGGGAAGCAGCACCCTCAAATCAAAAACTAGGAATTTGAGAGTCACAGACGTGGGGTTTGAGAAAAATCCGCCGACCCTTATGCCGCTCCGACTTTCGCATTCCTTTTCCTTTGATCTTCTATCACCTTCCATTCTATATTTATTCTCCTCTGCCAGCTAACAATCCCGATACATACAATCACATTTTATATACATATTTATATCTCTTGATAACTACTTAAAGACTTCTTTAAAGTATTTTCAATATCTTCTTGTTTAAAAAATTGAATGAAACCCATCATTATTAATATTTAGTCTAACTGTATGAATCTCTACATATATATAGGTCTTGTATGGAAGTTGTTTTTCTGCATATGTATGCCTTCGAACTATTAGCTTGAACTAGTCTAGCTCTATCCCTTCTTCCAATGGCACTTGCAAAGGATCCTATCTGCTCCGTTCAAACCTCAATCTTGTTGGAGGATGGTTCTGATGGTTTCATTTTCCAGGCTGTGCATTATCAACCTGAGCAACCTCATTCTTTGATAAACTTCAAGGACTCAGGGTATGATAACTTCATTCATAGCACTAATGGATCTTTGCTTAGCTTTGAACAAAATGAGAAGGGTCGGCAGCACACTACTTGCTTGAGAACTAGTGGTTACAAACATGGTCACTCAATGGTGGACCAATGGGATCCTCGGGCTGTGGAAGATTTTAGCTGCTTTGAAACTGCTAGCAATGGAGATTGGCTATACTACGATGAAGCTGTGTTTGCTGATAGCAGCAGCATCCAGGATCCAGGCTCACCAGCAGCTGATCTCAAGCGTCCCCATATGGTAAACAGCTCTTCTTTTTTCAATATTCAAACCATTTAAGATACCAACTGAGCTTGGTACTGATAAAATTGGTTGTAGGGAGGGAGCAATCAAGCTTTGAAGAAACAATGCACTAATGAAACTAAAAAGGGAAAAACTAAGTCAGAACCATCAAAGGAACCCCAAAGTATTGCGGCCAAGGTTTGTTTGTGTCTTAAGTAAACTTGTATTGATTGCTGAGAAAGTTTGATCGCAAAAGTTAACATTGAGAGAAATTTTTTTTTTCTATCCAGAATCGCCGTGAGAGGATTAGTGAAAGGTTGAAGATACTACAAGAACTGGTACCCAATGGCTCCAAGGTAAGATATTGTTTACCACTGAAATGTGATATCTTTGCAGCGTTGCTTGTAGTAAAAGCTGAATATGATGTTTAAATGTTGGGGTTGGTTAGGTTGATCTGGTTACCATGCTAGAGAAAGCAATTAGCTATGTCAAGTTTCTTCAGTTGCAAGTAAAGGTGTTGGCAACAGATGAATTTTGGCCTGTTCAAGGTGGGAAAGCACCTGATATTTCTCAAGTAAGAGAAGCCATTGATGCTATACTTTCATCCCAGAAACAAAGGAACTCCACTTCAGAATAGAGGGTTGTGGCAGAAGATTCTTAAAACTAATTTTAGATTAATATTAGTATAATTCCAAGTTTCTGGGAAAAGAAAAGTTCAGTTTTTGAATGTTAGTGATGCTGAGTGAAACAAACAAAAAGATTGAGAATCTGATTGGAGCAAAATTGAAGGTATTATTTGTATTTGTAATGGAAATTTTCATTTATTTATCTAATTTTAAACTAAGATATTCATTCTTATCTTAGTTTCATTTCACATGGACTCTTTCTCTCTCTTCCCTTGTTCACATGCATGTCAGGCTTTGTTGTATTCATTAATCCTTTCTCTAATTTCTATCATGTTTTCCTTCTGCCAAGTGTACTCTTGTGTGATCTCTCTCTCTCTCTCTCTTTTTTACGCTTAGAGAAATGGTTAAATTTTAGTTTTGGTCCCTCTATCATGTCCAAATTTGAAATTTAATCTATAATTTATAACATAATTTAGCCTTTATATTTTATAATGTTATCAATTAGTCCAAATAAATAATATTTTTAACTTTTCGATTAAAATATTACATGATTATATATTGTTGACACCATTTTTTGAATGAAAACGGGGTCGACTTGGATAAAAAAAGAATGAAAACGGGAGTCGCCACCGATCCTTTTTGATGAGGTGTGATCGGGTCACCTTGAAAAGTGGTTGTTTTTAATAAACGATTTAATTTTTATTAAAACAAAGATTTTGGTCTGTGAAATTTAAAAAAAAAAACGGGTTCGGGAGTCGGTTACGCACGAGGAAGGATTAGCACCCTCGATACGCCCAAAATTGGTACCTAGTTGATTAATTAGTGTCTTAGTGTCGAAAATTGAAAATTTGAAGGGTTTTAAAAATACGATCCTTAAAAGAAAATTCTGATAACGTGAATTGAAATATAAGATTCTCTTGTTCCGAAGGAATATCACATCCAGCACATTAGGACACGATACCCTAAACCATCGAAACCAAGATCACCTTATAGTTTAATAAAACTATATTTTGAAGCTTTAAGAGGATATTTGGCTGTTTAGTCGAACGAGAAATCGAAACCCAGCACATTAGGGCACGTTTCCTCGATTTTCCAAACGCGAAATATCGCCTTATTTAAAAGTTTAAAAAGGATATTTGGCTATTTGGTCGAACGAGAAATCGAAACCCAGCACGTTAGGGCACGTTTTCTCGATTTTCCAAACGCGAAATATTGCCTTATTTAGAAAAATTTTCCTTTTGATGTTTGGTGTTAATGCTTGACGAAACAATAACGAATACGACAAGGTAAGCAAAGTAAAGTGAGTAACAACAATACAATAGGCAAAATGAAATGACGAGGCGATTACATACACGAAGCATACAAATAAATAAATAGAACTAACATTTAAAAAAGCACAAGTGTACATGAATAAATAAACAAGCACCCAATAACAATGATGACAATAAATACAATTATGTAAAAATGTATATGCATGTATAATTTAAAACCATAAAATAAGAAATATATATATAAATTACAGAATATGAAAACATAGATAAGTATATACGCATATATGAAATCGATAAATATTTAAAAAATGTAAATGTATATTTATATACTTACAAATCGTGATAATATAAGATATATGTATGTGAATTATAAAATATATGAAATATACAAAAAGCATTTTTAAGAGTATAAAATATATAAGTATGTATATGATGTAAAATGTGCATAAATATATGTAAGTGTATAAAAATTATGAAGTGTGAAAAAATATGTTTAAATAGGTATAAGTACGTATATCTACATATATATGTAAAAATATAATATTTAAAAAGGGGGTATATATATATGTGCGTAATATATATAAAATTATAATATAATGTTAAAATATTCACATAATATACATAATAATAGTGTTGAAAACATCTATTAATAATAAATACACACTTATATGTATTAAAGATATATTCATAAATATAAAAAACATATACTAATAATCACAATAGTAAAGACAAAAAATGTATACGTAACATAATGCGAAAATATATAAATGTTGTGATATCTAAAACATATACATAAAAATAAAAAAAATGTATGACGAATAATGCAAAGATATTTGTAGGAGATGATGGGAAATATACGAATAGCACGATATTTACAAGTGTATGCCTAATATAATTATAAAAAATGATATAAATAAATGAATACATGAAAATAATACCATATATACAAAAATACCTATATATATATGTAATGAAATATGTGAACAAATATTAATATTAATGAATATATGATACATGTATATAATAATAGAAACGAAACAAAATATATATATATAGTTAAATATAATACAATAATAATAAAACAACAATGATAATAATATTATATATATAACAATTTATATTTAAAATTGAATTAAACAGCAAAAATATTATGAAATTTAAGGTAAAAATTGAAGAAGGGATGAGATTGGATTAAAAACCAAATCTCTGGGGCGAATTTTGAAAGAAATTAAAGGAGAATGAACTTATCAGAACGCGCGTTAAACTATGGGGGATCAAATAAATAATTTGTCCAAACACTTGAAACGACACCGTTGGAAGGGGGACTAAATCGCAAAGTGTAATGGATTTCAGGGTCAATTTATAAACAACGAATAACTTAATTGCGAAATATAAAAATGCGGAAGGGCCAATTGCGCAAATAGCCCTTCCGCTCAAAAACACGCGGATCCTACCCTGGTGTGGGTCGGGTCGACCCGCCCCACGTCCGAAACGACGTCGTTTTATCATTAAACAGGGGGGGACCAAAACGGTGCGTTTTGGTCCCCTATAAAAGCTAAAATTTTTTGAAAAAATTCATTTGAGACCAGGTGAGGGGAAAAAAAAGGAAAGAAAGAGGGAGAGGGAGGGCACGGAGCGATTTCCGGCAAAGGGGGGGTACCGGACGGCCACCGGAGGCTCGCCGGCGCCGGCGCCGGCCACCGCACGCGGTGGCCGGAAAGGTAAAATTTTTTATTTTTTTTGCTAACTCCCTTTTTTAGATTTATGCTATGTAAAAATATGTAATAGAGAGTTTTTGAACAATAAAAACCTTAGATCTGACTGCCTTTTCTGTTTTTGGTCTTTCTCGCTTGAATCTGTTTTTTCTTGTATTCTTAAGTAGTATTACAGTTGAAAAATGAAAAGAAAAATCCCCCCGTTCCCATGACAGATTTCGGCTTTTAAAGCCAATATATTTGTTTTGTTCCTTTTGTTTATCATTTTCCCCATCATCGCATGCTTTCTTTGCTGTTGTTTCTGTCTCTGTTGCAGGTGGTGGGCACGGTGGAGCAAGTGGGGGTGTCAGACGCGTGGGGCGTGGTGGACGAGGAGGTGGAGCGGCGGCTGACAATGGTGGGAGCTAGGGCTTGCTGCTGGAATCTTTCAAGCAGATGGGCTGTTAGGGTTTTAAAATTTGGGCTCAGGTAGTTTTAGGATTGGGCTAGGTTGGTTTAGGGTATTGGGCTAGGTTAGTTGGGTTTTGGGTTTATTTTGTAATTGGACTGTTGTTTATTGTTTTAATATTCGGGCCTGGGCATAAAATTGGGCCTTACAGCTGCCCCTCTTTGCGTGTTATCGTGTAACGAGAACAGAGCAAAGACTAAGAAAGGCCAATTTTGCCCGGGCTCGTCGAGTTTTGACTTCTTTTGGTGCTTCCTTTCTTCAAGTAACCTCATTCTAGTCCACTGCGTCTTATGAATCTTCGATCTGCTCTACTGCAACTTTAGATACGCCTTGTAGCTTCAATCTACTCTGCTACAATTCCATGGGGATGAGATTTGTGTTTTTCTTCGTCCGCTCAATTACTGCTTAGGGAGACAGGATTTGTGCTCTTCCCTCTATTCCACTGTTGAATGTAGGGAGATAGAGTTATTGGTTTCAATGTACTCCACTGTAGTCAGGGAGGTAAAATCTGCCATCGTCGATCGGCTTTCTTCGATCTACTTCACCACCAGTATGGGAAGACAAGATCTGCATCGTCGATCCACTTCCTACCAATATAGAAAGACAGGACCTGCTATCTTCGATCTACTTCACGCCAATACATGAAGATAAGATCTGCTTTCTGCGATCTACTTTGCCACCAATATGGGAAGACAAGATCTGCATCTTCGATCCACTTCTTACCAATATAGGAAGATAGGATCTGCTACATTCGATCTACTTCACGCCAATACATGAAGACAAGATCTGTTTTCTGCGATTCTACTTCGCCACCAATATGGGAAGACAAGATCTGCATCTTCGATCCACTTCCTACCAGTATAGGAAGATAATATCTGCTACCTTCGATCTACTTCACGCCAATACATGAAGACAAGATCTGCTTTCTCGATCTGCTTCGCCACCAATATGGGAAGACAAGATCTGCATCTTCGATCCACTTCTACCAATATAGGAAGATAGACTGCTACCTTCGATCTACTTCACGCCAATACATGAAGACAAGATCTGTTTCTCGATCTACTTCGCCACCATATGGGAAGACAAGATCTGCATCTTCGATCCACTTTCTACCAATATAGGAAGATAGGACCTGCTACCTTCGATCTACTTCACGCCAATACATGAAGACAAGATCTGTTTTCTGCGATCTACTTCGCCACCAGTATGGGAAGACAAGATCTGCGTCGTCGATCTACTTCCTACCAATATAGGAAGATAAGATCTGCTACCTCCGATCTACTTCACGCCAATACATGAAGACAAGATCTGTTTTCTGCGATCTACTTCGCCACCAGTATGGGAAGACAAGATCTGCGTCGTCGATCTACTTCCTACCAATATAGGAAGATAAGATCTGCTACCTTCGATCTACTTCACGCCAATACATGAAGACAAGATCTGTTTTCTGCGATCTACTTCGCCACCAGTATGGGAAGACAAGATCTGCGTCGTCGATCTACTTCCTACCAATATAGGAAGATAAGATCTGCTACCTTCGATCTACTTCACGCCAATACATGAAGACAAGATCTGCTTTAATGACTTCAATCTATCCCACTGTAACTTCAGGGGTATAGGATTTGTTTCTTTGATCTGTTCTCTGGGGAACATGACCTGCAAAATCCATTTCATGGACCTATTTATGCCTAGTGTTTAGGATGACATGATCAGAATGAATCAAATGCTCCTAACTAGATGTGTATGTATTATATTTGTAGAATGTCATGAGAATGATCCATTTTTAATGCTTAGGTTGTCATTCCTTATTGTTCATCAAGGTTCTATCACTGATGTCTTCTTGTTCAGCCAGTTTGACAGAAAACCCAAAGAAATAGACGCTATTTAGACTATCATTTCTCAAATGTTTCCAACCCTTAGGTTTGGTTAGTTCTAAACAATAGTCCTGTTTCAGGTCCTCGTATTATTTAGAAACTTTCAGAGTAATATGCAGAACTCCTTCTGCATGTGTATTGTCAATCCATTAATCGTTATTTCAAGGAAAAATGCTTGAAAGATTATCAAAATGGACAAAATAAAATTTTGCTGAGAGCAAAGCTCGAAATGAATAAATCAATCAAGATAGCAAACTTTGCTGAGATATGATGAAAAAGATTATCACAATGAATAAGATGGAATTTTATTGGGAGCAGAGCTCTAAATGAACAAATAGCAAATTTTGCTAAGATAAGATAAAAAAAAAAACAGGTGCTCCAGATATCGCAGCATGAGTTCCTCTGCACAAACTCTGTGTTTAGAAATCCTAAAAGACTTTGTTGATGCCCCAAGATGTAGCATCTCTCCTTCTTGTTAATTCGGAGAAGACAAAACTACTCTATGCCTCAACTTTGATCGAAAATTCGAATTGCCCATTCCTGGGTTTTCAATTCAAAGCCCCTTTGGTCTCAAGGTGCCCTTTGCGGGTTTTCGCCTTGGCCTCTCCCCTTTTTTTTTTTTTTTTTTTTTTTTTTTAGGCAAAGTACCTCTTCACTGAATCCGAATTCACAGGATTGGGCAAGCTTTTGCCATCCATCCCAGTTAAAATTAATGCCCCTCCTGAAAAGGCCTTTTTTACTACATAAGGTCCCTCCCAGTTTGGCATCCACTTTCCTCTGAAGTCCTTTTGTATGGGAAGGATCTTCTTCAGTACCAAGTCCCCTTCATGGAAGTTTCTAGGACGAACTTTCTTATTGTAAGCTCGCATCATTCGTTTCTGGTACATTTGACCATGACGGATAGCTCTTACCTCCTTTCCTCAATCAAGTTCAGCTGATCATATCGGGCTTGGACCCATTCTGCTTCATCTAACTTTAGTTCTGAAAAAACTCGGAGAGAGGGAATTTCAACCTCAATTGGTAGCACTGCCTCCATCCCATAAACCAAAGAGAATGGTGTTGCCCCGGTAGAAGTCCTGACGGATGTTCGATAAGCATAGAGGGCGAATGGCAACTTCTCGTGCCAATCTCTATAGGTCTCAGTCATTTTCCCCACAATCTTTTTGATATTTTTATTGGCTGCCTCCACCGCACCATTCATCTTCGGACGATATGGCGATGAGTTGTGGTGCTTGATCTTGAATTGATTACAAACCTCTGCTATCGTGCTATTATTCAAATTTAATGCGTTGTCTGATATGATCCTTTCAGGCATTCCATACCGACATATGATTTCCTTCTTTAAAAACTTGCTGACAGCTGTCTTTGTGACGTTGGCGTAAGAAGTAGCCTCTACCCACTTAGTAAAGTAGTCAATCACTACAAAAATGAAACGATGTCCGTTTGAAGCCTTTGGCGATATCGGCCCAATGACGTCCATGCCCCACATGGAGAAAGGCCATGGGGAAGTCATGACGTGAAGAGGTGATGGAGGCACATGAATTTTGTCTCCGTAAATCTGGCATTTATGGCACTTCTTAGCATACTTGATGCAGTCTCCTTCCATGGTAGACCAATAATATCCAAATCTCATGATCTGTCTGGCCATTGTGAAACCGTTAGCGTGTGTTCCACAAATACCATCATGGACTTCTTCCAAGATCTGCTTGGCCTCCACAGCGTCTACACATCTTAACAGCACCTGATCTTTTCCTCTTTTGTACAGGATTTCCCCATCTAAGACGTAACCACTGGCCAGCCTCCTCAACATTCTTTTGTCATTCTCAGTTGCTTGGTTTGGGTATTCACAATTTTTCACGTATCGCAATATGTCCTGATACCAAGGGTTGTCGTCCTTTTCTTCTTCCTCGTCAATATTACAACAGTGGGCTGGAGCATCATAAATGCTCATTTGGATAGGCTTCACATCCTCTGGTCTATTTACTTTGATCATGGAAGCCAATGTAGCTAAAGCATCGGCCATCTGATTCTCGTCTCGTGGGAGATAACAAAAAGTGATGTCGTCAAACTCCTCAATCAATTCTAGGACCATCCTTCGGTAACTAATCAACTTAGGGTCTCTTGTTTCCCATTCGCCTTTGAGCTGATAAATTACCAATGCTGAATCCCCATATACCTCAAGTACCTTGATTTTGCGTTCCATAGCCGCGCGGATTCCCATGATACATGCTTCATATTCCGCCATGTTATTTGTGCAATCAAAATCTAGTTTACTGGTGAAAGGATAATGATCACCGTTTGGAGATACCAAGACTGCCCCAATCCCGTTGCCCATGGCATTTGAGGCTCCGTCAAAATTTAATTTCCAAGTATTGCCTTCTTGTGTGCCCGTTTCAGTAGTTGCCACATACATCAGATCCTCATTTGGGAAGTCAAAGTTCAAAGGCTCATAATCGTCCAGGGCTCTACTTGCTAGGAAATCTGCTATCGCGCTCCCTTTTACAGCCTTTTGATTCACATAGGTTATGTCGAATTCAGATAGTAGAATTTGCCATCGGGCCATCCTTCCGTTTAGAGCAGTTGACTCCATCATGTATTTCAGAGGGTCTAACTTTGAGATTAACCAAGTCGTATGGTACAACATGTATTGTCTCAATCTCCGAGTAGTCCAAACCAATGCGCAACATAATTTTTCAATTGGCGAATATCTCGTTTCGCATTCAGTGAACTTCTTACTGAGATAATAGATCGCTCTTTCTTTTCGTCCTGACTCATCATGTTGGCCGAGCACGCACCCCATGGAATTCTCAAATACTGCCAAGTATAGTATTAGTGGTTTGTCAGGGCAAGGTGGCATCAGTACTGGGGCGTTGGACAAGTAATGTTTAACTCTTTCGAAAGTTTCCTGGCACTCCTCATCCCATACACCTGGATTGTGTTTCCTAAGAAGGCGGAATATGGGGTCACATTTCTCAGTTAATTGTGAAATGAATCGAGCGATGTAATTCAGTCTTCCTAGGAAACCCCGAACTTCTTTTTGAGTACTTGGCGGAGGTAATTCTTGTATGGCCTTAACTTTGTCTGGGTCAATTTCGATTCCCTTTTCGCTGACTAAGAATCCTAGCAGTTTTCCTGATCTAGCCCCGAAAGTACACTTGGCTGGGTTAAGTTTTAGCTGGAACTTCCTTAACCTCAGAAACAGTTTTCTCAGAACTTGCACGTGTTCCCTTTCTGTTCTGGATTTTGCGATCATGTCATCAACATAAACTTCTATCTCTTTATGCATCATATCATGGAATAATGCTACCATGGCTCTCTGATACGTTGCTCCCGCATTTTTCAATCCAAAAGGCATCACTTTATAACAAAACGTCCCCCACATCGTTATGAATGTGGTCTTCTCCCTGTCTTCAGAAAGCATCTTAATTTGGTTGTACCCGGAGAAACCATCCATGAAAGAGAACAGTGAGTATCCGGCCGTGTTGTCTACCAAGGTATCGATATGAGGCAGTGGGAAATTATCTTTTGGGCTGGCTTTGTTCAAGTCTCTGTAGTCCACACACATTCGCACCTTCCCATCTTTCTTAGGAACAGGGACTATATTGGCTACCCATTCTGAGTACTTGACCACCTGTAAGAAACCAGCATCAAATTGCTTCTTGACTTCTTCCTTTATTTTTAGCAAGACATCAGGCCTCATCCTTCGAAGCTTTTGTTGGACTGGTTTGCATTCCTCCTTTATAGGCAATCGGTGCACCACGATATCAGTACTTAAACCTGGCATATCTTGGTAGGACCATGCGAAGACATCTTTAAACTCTTGAAGCAACTCAACAAGGTCTCGCCTTGTTTCCTTGGCAATGCAAGCGCCAACTTTTACCTCTCTGCCCTCTTCTAAGATCACGACTTCTACTGATTCCTTATAGGGTAGAATTTGTTTTTCCTCTTCTTCCATCATTCTTAACAAATCCGGAGATAAAACGCTGTCTTGGTCACCTTCAAAATCTTGAGGATTATCTATACTCATGTCTTGCTCAAATAGAGACTCTGAATTAGTAACAGAGTCGCTCATCTCGTTGATATCTGAAGACCTGTTATTGGAACAAATGGAGGCCCAAATAAAAGAATCTAAGAATACTTGTATGCATACTATGATTATAAAGGGAATGAAAAGAATGAAAGAATATTTGCTCAAGATGAAACTGAATGATAAGTTTTCACTGAAATTAGATTTTGGACATGTGCCTTTTACAAAAGATTCTTATCGCCCCCAGGCTTAGGGCGACAAGTGTTCTGAATATTACTCTGAATTAGTTCTAAATGTTACAGGGATCTCTTCTGCAGTCCAGTTATTCAAAACACTTCCAGGTTCGTAAGGACGAATGCCCGATAAATTCCTTTCCACCCTTTCTTCCGCGGATATGGCATTAATGTCCAACCTCTCAATCCTTCCCTCTGTAACCTCATCCTTCTCTTCAGGGTAGACAATTCCCCTTGAAACAAAAGTCTTAGATATATGGGGAAAGGTCATCGGTCCCCACTTGACTTCTATCCCGCCCAAATGTGCTCTTCTCTTTTCCTGCTTTTTCTCCATCTCTTTCCTCCTTTCCCTCGCATTAGGCTTATATCCCAAACCATAACGGTCCTGTTTGTTAATTAGGATCGGTACTCCGACCCTTCCCTGGAGGTATTTTCCCAATCCTCTTCCAGGCAATGCTCCCTTTCCCATCGTTAGCTGTAAGCTCATTGACGTAGCTTTGGATATCTTAGGCTCTGGGATTTTGCTCATCTCGATGACAAATGTGGCATTTACGAATTCCAATGATCGGAATGAACATTCTATCGCTTCACTATCGGCCTCTATGTATGGCATATCATCGGTGACTGATGCAATGATGTCTTCTTCTGCATCTATAGTCACCAATCGACCCTCCATCACCAATTTTAACTTTTGGTGAAGTGACGATGGTACAGCTCCTGCAGAATGGATCCAAGGCCTCCCCAATAGGCAATTGTAAGATGGTTTAATATCCATTACCAAAAAATCCACCTCGTATGTATTTGGACCAATCAATAGAGGTATCTCGATTCTTCCCATCACTTTCCTCTGAGTGCCATCAAATGCTCTCACTATATTTTGGCATGATTTCATGTGAGAACTATCCACAGGTAGCCTGTTTAATGTGGACAGGGGCAGAACATTTAGGGCCGATCCATTGTCAACAAGTACCGCCGGTAGTATACACCCTTTGCAACGGGCAGTGATGTGCAAGGCCTTGGTGGATCCCATACCGCCTGGCGGGATCTCATCATCGTTGAAGAAGATGAAGTTATCGCATTTATATTGTTAACCAGGCGATCCAATTTGTTCACTGAGATATCTTTAGCGACATAAGTCTCATTTAGCACTTTTACCAACGCATTACGATGTATCTCTGAACTTAGAAGTAACTCGAGCACTGAGATGCGAGCGGGTTGCTTATGCAATTGTTCCACCACGCTATATTCGCTATGCTTCAAGAATTTTAGGAATTCTCTAGCCTCATTTTCAGTCACTGGTGTGTTAGTATGCGGTTCAGTTCCGATCGTCTTCGTTTTATCTTGTTCAACCGCCAAGGTTTTTCCTTTTATAGGCTCCCTTTTGTATTTCCCAGGTCGTAGCGTTTTCCACTACGCGTATAGAAGCCTGCGTCATTACCCTCTTCTGAAGCATTTATCGGGTTCTCCTCTCCCGTGATCATCACATTGCAGTCGTAATTCCAAGGAACCTTTTTGCTATCCTTGTAAGGAAAGGCTACAGGTTTTTGGATTATGACCCTTGGCGCCAGTTGTATTCCAGATCCTGTACTCGTTGGCCTTGAAATAATCACCACTGGGTGATTTGGGGCCTTTCCCATAGACCCCTCCTCCGAGGCATAAACTTCTCCATTTTCAAGTCCTTTGATCTCTTCATAAAATTCTAGCTCTTTGTTGTCCATCAGATTTTGCACCAAGGCCCTGAATTCAGTGCAGTTTCGAATGTCATGGTCTTCTTCAGCATGAAACTCGCAGTACGTCTTCGTTCCTTCGGGCCTTTCTTTTGAATCTTGTTTGATGAGACCTCCTTCTATCATTTGTCTCCAGACCCAACTCAATGGGGTTTTTATCTCTGCAATGTCGGTTTTGATTCTCTTTTTCTCACCTTCGATTATTGCGTTTACCCCTTTATCAGCATGGTTGGGTAACGGATTCGCTGCTACGTTGGGTCCTAATGGGTCGTCAAACTTCACAATCCCCATCTTAATGAACCTTTCCACCGCCTTTTTAAACCCAGTACAGTTCTCAATTGAGTGTCCTGGTATCCCTGCATGGTATTCACATTGGGCGTTCGTGTCATACCATTTGGGATATGGAGGTTGCATGGGCTCGAGATAAAATGGAGATACTATGTGTGCATCAAATAACTTCTGATACAGTTCCCCGTATGTTATTGGAATGGGCGTGAACTGAAGTCTCTCTGTGTTAGTCCTTGTATTGGGCCTTGTGTTGGGTTCCTGCCTCGAGGGGGCTTGGTGACTAGTGGTTATCATTTTTGGAGGGCCAACAGTAATCGGTTTTGAATGGCTCTTGCTATATGTGCTTACGTTGTTTACTTCGCCCTCCTTTTTCCTTGGGGCTGGTCTTTTGAAGCTTTCTCCCGTGTCGATTTTACCGCTCCTTACCGCGTTCTCAATCATTTCACCGGACATTACCATATCCGAGAAGCTCTTGGTAGCACTCCCCAACATGTGGTTGATGAACGGGGCTTTCAAAGTGTTGATAAACAACATGGTGACCTCTTTTTCCAAAAGGGGTGGCTGGACTTGTGTTGCCACTTCTCTCCATCGTTGGGCGTACTGCCTGAAATTCTCGCTAGGCTTTTTCTCCATGTTTTGTAACGTAATTCGATCGGGTGTTATATCCGTTACATGACTGTATTGCTTCATAAAAGCTTGCGCCAAGTCTCTCCATGAACTAACTTTAGCACGACTCAGTTGGTTGTACCATTTGGCTGCAGATCCGATCAAACTGTCCTGGAAGCAGTGGATTAACAGCTGATCGTTGTTGACGTATCCTGTCATTCTTCGACAGAACATAGTTATATGAGCTTCAGGACAACTAGTCCCATTATATTTTTCGAATTCCGGCATTTTGAACTTAGGTGGGAGTACTAAATCAGGGACCAAACTCAGATCCTTGGCGTCAACCCCGCGATGATAGTCGATGTTCTCCATGACTCTAAATTTTTCCTCTAACCATCTACATCGGTCCTCCAGCTGTTTTGGCAGGTTCATTCTTGTTTTTTCTGTTTCTACCACGTCATCGAGGTCTGGGACCACAGGATTAGTGGGATTATCCCCGGGATTAGAACCCGAGCCCATTTGAAAATGCACTGGTACCGAGGCACTAGCCAGACATTGAGGTCTAATGGTAACCGGTATCCTCTGTGGGTACACCTCTGGTTGTGCTTGGATGTTAGTTGGGGTAAAACCTGGAGGATAAACAGGGTCATCGTGATCCTCCCCAGCATCAACTACGGGGTCTTTTCCTTTGTTATTCCCTCCAGCCAATAACTGCTTTAATTGGTTCATCACAGTATTCTGGGATTCTAACATGTCCTGCTGGATTTTTTCCAGTCGTTCATGCATCTGATCTTGCATCTCTCGTTGCAACTGTTCCAATCTTTCCATCCTTTGATCCATTACTTTTGTTTGGCGACGAGTACCGTAGTGATATTTGATTAGATTTTTGTTGGTTTCCAGGGTAACTGTCATAATTTAATTTTATTAGGGTCATTTTATGAAACTTACTGCATATGATGTAATGCAAATGTATGAAATGAATGCAAAAAGAGGCATTGATTCGAATTCAATTTCATTAGAAAACTCAACTAGAAAGCAAATTTCTTTACATAAAATAAATTACATATACGACTTCGCCTTTATACCCAAGGCCTTAACCTTCCTAAGAAGCCAAGCTAAATCTCGACCTCGGCTTGATTCTGACTCATATTTTAAACTCAATACATCGGCCTGAACTGCTAATGTTTGCAGATGATCAGCCACTTCCCGCACTTGAGTCACAGCTTCGCCCATAACGTAATCTCTGTCTCTAATCTGCCTTTGAGAATGATGGAATTGCTCTTGCCATTGATCATTACTCCTCTCAAGAAGCTCCATTCGTACTCAGAATTGTGTAATGCGTCCTCAAGCTCCTCTACCTTTTCCTTCAGTTCTTCGATCTTATTTAAGCTTGCTCTTAATTCGATCATGGAGTTGCGACTACGGTACGAGTGAAGTGACTTTTCTAGCTCTGTCACCTTGGCCTTTAATCCTGCCTTCTCATTTCGGCACTCTAACAAACTCCTTTCCAAAGCGTTTTCTCGAGCTCGAGCATCTTGAAATTTCTTTTCCCACTGATCGGCCCTATTCTTTTCCTCATTGATCTCTTGTCGCCACTGCTCTGACGTTTTGCCCAGACCGACAGTTCTCATCGACAATCGCAGCTTCTTGTAATCTGTTTTTAGACTATCCAAATCCTCTTCAGCTTTGTTCTTTCCCTTCCTTAATTTCTCGGCTTCTAGCTTGTGGATATCGATGTCTAATCCCAAATGCACTCTTTCTTCTTCTAACTGTTCTATCCTCTTTCCCAACTCAGAATTTCTTTTCTCAAAGTCTCGTTTGATGATCTCTAATTCTGACGGAACTACTTGTAGATGCTCTTCTATAGACTGAACGCAATCTTCCCTCGGCTTAGGGATGTTGTCATTGACTCTTTTACTCCACCACCCATAATATTCTGAAGTTGCCATCGCTCCTATGGTAAATCTTTTCATTCGGTGAACCTGTTTCCAAGCGTTAGATATTTCTCGAGTTTTTCTCTTGTAGTTTCATCCTTATAAGAAAACTCACATTGAGCCAACCCTTGTGTTGCTGGTATGAACTGTCTCGATCTATATTGTCTTAATACGAGTAAAGGGCATAACCGATAGCTCCCCAAATTCCGAGTAAAGGGACCCAGTCGAAATCACCACATCGATACAGGATCTCGTCGGGTACCATCCAAGGAGCTTCCATTCAACGTCATCCTCCTGAAGATTTGGAGAATCATCATCCATTTCTCTTCCGTGATGTCGTCTCGTCTTGGTGTAGCACTTGTTCCTTCAACGGGAATAACCTCTGAGAAGACTCGATAAGAGACATTTCCCCTTCAAAAGTGACTATGAACCACACCATAGTAGCTGTGCGCATCCGATGACCTTCCCCCTGCTCTCGACATCGCTAGAGATCTAAGTTCTGCAGATGCGATGGCGTGACTCCCTTACTAAGCCCGATCGAACAAATCAGAGACGGCCTCATCTACGTGCCCTAAAGCTCTAGGGAAAATTACCAAACCATAGATACCTAGAGCGAAGACATCCACTCTTTTCTTCACATCAGGGTGTGCCAATACTAAATCTCGCAAGCTTTTCCAAGGAACGCATTTACTGTCTCCTTTCTGTTGGATCCGGGCAGCGACCCACTGTTCGCTCATCCTGTAATGCTCATCAATTTTTTTAATAATGTCGGGACACTAGCAGCTCTAGAATAGGCTTTGTCAATTTGAATCTTTGGACACCGAAGCAAGGTCGTATATTCTTCCACGGTGGGCACCAGTCCCTTTTCCAAAAGTGAAACAACTGTAAGCAGGATTCCAAAACTGGCTAGGCTCGGAAAAATGCTTGTCCACTTGACACAATAAGTAAGCAAGTCCCCGTAGTCACGTAAACATCTGCTTGGTCCGTCGTCCATTGATCCATATTTCCTTCATTTCTCGAAGATCATTTTGGATTACGCTGATACGGGTGAAGTCCCATAACTCTGATACGTACCCTTCTGCAGACTATCGCCTTCTCTCTCCACATCGTCTACCCATTGTACAGCTGATTGTCTTCCTTTATCAAGCCTTTTTCCATGATTTCTATCTATATGAACGTGAATCACACCT
>NW_024403320.1:0-16946 GCF_007990345.1 Gossypium hirsutum | reverse complement strand
TTTGGAAATTCATTACAAATTAACCAGAGACAATTAGGAGTCAAGCCATATATGTATAGATTCCTCTCTGAGTCTAGTTTCTATAGAAATAAACGGCATCAGTATTGAAGCCCTGTACAGGGAGATATCCAAGTCGTAATGTGAAAAGGTCAGTGTAGTCGATCCCTGTAACATGGGATACTTTGACTAATAAACTGTACTAATTTTCCCAAACCAAAAATTCTAGAAAAAAATATGTAGATGGGATATGAGTCTAGTTTCAGGAAAAATTTACGGAACTGGATTCCGAGTTTCTGAACTCAAGATATGATTTTAAAGCGACTTGTACGCAGATTGGCAGTGTCTGGGAAATTTTTTTTAAAGTCTGTTAACACCTCGTGTTCGACTCCGGTGACGGTCTCGGGTTCGGGGTGTTACATTTGATTGGTATCAGAGCTACGGTTTAGTCAATTCTAGGACTACCGTAATGCGTTGGGTCTAGCTATACATGCCATTTTATGTGATTACTTGATAGTGTGGTGATTTCTGACAATTGTAAATGTGTTTATTTATAGTAATGGATCCCGATCCCGACCGAGAGGTAGCTGATGATCTTGAGAGTATAGCGCCTGCTCCCGCACAAGGGACAGCGCCGGCGGACTCTCAACCTAATGCTAGTAACCCGAATGACGAAGCTAGACAAGCTTTCTATAGCGTGATGAATGATTGGTTCAACCAATACATTCGAACTAATACGGCTGTTCCACAACCTCCATTCCCGACTAATACCACCCCCGCACCTACAATACCTCCGGTAACTGACCAAATAAGGTCAAATAAGCCCCCAGTTGACAGAATCCGAAAACATGGGGCTACTGAATTTAAAGCTACGGATAGCGACGATGCCGAGCAAGCTGAATTTTGGTTGGACAACACTATCCGGGTACTCGATGAGCTATCTTGTACACCCGATGAATGCCTAAAGACTATCTCCTTGCTACGTGATTCTGCCTACTATTGGTGGAGTACTCTGACTTCTGTTGTGCCCCGAGAGCAAGTAACTTGGGAGTTTTTCCAAACTGAGTTTCGGAAAAAGTATATCAGTCAGAGATTTGTTGATCAAAAACAGAAGGAATTTCTTGAGCTTAAGCAAGGTTCTATGTCAGTTACTGATTACGAGCGAAAATTTGTTAGACTTAGTAATACGCTCGGGAATGTGTTTCGTCCGAGGCTATCATGTGTAGACGCTTCGAGGATGGGCTGAATGAAGATATAAAAATGTTCGTTGGCATTCTTGAAATACGAGAGTTCGTAGTACTTGTCGAGCGAGCTTGTAAAGCCGAAGAGCTTAGAAAAGAAAAACAAAAAGTTGATGTGGGAACTGGAGAGTTTGTAAAAGATCTTTGGGAAAGTCTCTTCAACAGGCATCGAAGAAATTTCGAGATGATGTGGGCTGTCGAGAGGCACTTCGGGCCTTTTTAGACGAGATCGTGATCGACCCCCTGTGGGTACACGAGGCACTTCGGTCGCCAGTGTTGGGAATGAACGTCGAGACAGAACGAAATGTCGATATTGCGGTAAATGGCATTCGGGGAGTTGTAGATTCCCTGACCGCTCCTGTTACAAGTGCGGATCAGTTGACCACTTCATTAAAGATTGCCCGAGGTTGTCTGAACAGAATGTAAATCAGAGTGGGAAACCGGGTGCTACCACTGCTCGAGGTAGACCATCTGGAAATACGGGCAATGCTAGTGGTGGTCAGAGAGGATCTAGAGATGCTACGACCAGATCTAAGGCTCGTGCGCCTGCTAGAGCTTATGCTATACGTGCCGCGAGGATGCTTCTTCGCCTGATGTTATTACCGGTACTTTTACTCTCTTTGATACTAATGTAATTGCTTTGATTGACCCCGGTTCTACTCATTCTTACATATGTGAAACCTTAGCATCCAGTAAGACTTTACCTATTGAGTCTACTGAGTTCGTAATTCGGGTGTCAAATCCCTTGGGTCGTTACGTGCTTGTCGACAAAGTGTGTAAGGAATGTCCCCTAGTAATTCGAGGTTCCTGTTTTCCGGCGGACTTGATGCTTTTGCCATTTGATGAATTTGATGTTATTCTTGGTTTGGATTGGTGACCGTGCATGATGCAGTTGTGAATGCAAAAGCAAGACTATTGATTGAGGTGCGCAAATAACGAAGTAATCCGAGTTGAGTCTACGGACTTAAGGGGTTGCCAGCTGTAATATCCTCAATGTTGGCCCAGAAATATGTAAGAAAAGGGTGCGAAGCATACCTTGCGTATGTACTTGATGACAAAGAATTAGAAAAGAAACCCGAATCTGTGCCAGTGGTTTGTGAATACCCGGATGTTTTTCCTGAAGAATTACCGGGTTTACCACCTGTTCGAGAGATAGAGTTTGGTATTGAGCTTGTACCTGGGACTACGCCGATTTCGATGGCTCCGTATCGTATGGCACCAACCGAGTTAAAAGAGTTGAAAGCTCAGTTGCAAGAATTGACGGATAGAGGTTTGCTCGACCAAGTTTCTCACCTTGGGGTGCACCAGTATTGTTCGTGAAAAAGAAGGACGGAACCATGAGGTTGTGCATTGACTATCGTCAACTGAATAAAGTGACGATAAAGAACAAATATCCGTTACCGCGTATCGATGATTTGTTCGACCAACTGAAGGGAGCCTCAGTGTTCTCAAAAATAGATTTGAGATCGGGCTATTATCAGTTGCGAATTCGAGATTCGGACATACCCAAAACTGCCTTCAGAACGAGATATGGTCACTACGAGTTCTTAGTGATGCCGTTTGGGCTCACTAATGCCCCTGCGGTATTTATGGATTTGATGAATCGGATCTTCAGACCATATTTGGATCGGTTCGTAGTTGTGTTCATTGATGACATCTTGGTCTATTCAAGAGATGAGACCGAACATGCTGAGCACCTGAGACTAGTGTTGCAAATTTTGCGGGATAAGCAGTTATATGCTAAGTTCAGTAAGTGTGAGTTCTGGTTAAGAGAGGTTAAGCTTCTTGGGTCATGTGGTATCCGCATCGGGTATTCGAGTTGACCCGAGCAAAATTTCAGCCATACTTAACTGGAAGCCTCCAAGAAATATTACCGAAGTTCGGAGCTTCCTGGGGCTCGCCGGTTATTACTGACGATTTGTCAAAGGTTTCTCGATGATAGCCACACCAATGACGAAGCTACTTCAAAAGGATGTTAAGTTCGAATGGACGGAGAAATGTCAGAAAAGTTTTGATCAACTAAAAACTTATTTGACTGAAGCTCCAATTTTAGTGCAACCCGAATCAGGCAAAGAGTTTGTCATTTATAGTGACGCATCCCTACTTGGGTTGGGTTGCGTATTGATGCAAGAAGGTCGAGTGGTGGCCTATGCGTCGAGACAATTAAAGCCACATGAGAAAAATTATCCGACCCATGATCTTGAACTAGCTGCCATCGTATTTGCTTTAAAAATATGCGACATTACTTATTTGGTGAAAAGTGCCATGTATTTTCGGATCACAAAAGTCTCAAATATTTGATGACTTAAAGAGACTTAAATCTGCGACAAAGACGTTGGCTTGAGTTGTTGAAAGATTACGAGCTTGTCATTGATTACCACCCGGGAAAGGCTAATGTGGTTGCAGACGGCTGAAGCCGGAAATCATTGTTTGCTTTACGAGCGATGAATGTGCACTTGTCTGTTCTACCCGACAATGTGTTAGTAGCTGAATTAAAAGCCAAACCATTATTGATTCATCAAATTCGTGAAGCCCAGAAAGTTGATGATGAATTGGTTGCAAAACGGGCTGAGTGTGTTCCGAACAAGGAATCGGAGTTTCAAATTGATGATGATGATTGTTTGAGGTTCAGAAGTCGTTTGTGTGTTCCAAGGAATTCGGAACTCATTTCGATGATTCTGAACGAAGCCCATTGTAGCCGAATGTCAATTCACCGGGGAGTACGAAAATGTACAACATTTGAAACGTTGGTTTTGGTGGCATGGTATGAAACGAGACATCTCCGACTTTGTTTCGAGATGTTTAATATGTCAACAAGTGAAAGTAGAACATCAAGTGCCTTCAGGATTACTTCAGCCGATCATGATACCGAGTGGAAATGGGATCGAGTCACAATGGACTTTGTGTCGGACTGCCATTGTCAGCAAGTAAGAAGGATGCGATTTGGGTTGTTGTTGATAGACTGACTAAGTCGGCTCACTTTATCCCCGTGCGTACAGATTTTTCATTGGATAAACTAGCCGAATTGTATGTTTTTCAGATTGTGAGATTACACGGGGTACCTATTTCTATCGTGTCGGATAGAGATCCGAGATTCACCTCGCGATTTTGGAGGAAATTGCAAGAAGCTTTGGGTACCAAGTTGCATTTTAGCACTGCTTTTCACCCCCAAACCGATGGTCAATCTGAGCGGATAATTCAGATACTTGAGGATATGTTGAGATGTTGCATCCTCGAGTTCAGTAGTTCATGGGAACGGTATTTACCTTTGATTGAATTCGCTTACAACAATAGTTTTCAATCAAGTATTAAGATGGCACCTTACGAGGCTTTGTACGGTCGTAAATGCCGTACACCATTGTTTTGGACCGAGCTCGGTGAAAGTAAAATTTTCGGAGTTGATTTGATTAAGGATGTCGAACAGAAAGTAAAGGTAATCCGTGAAAGTCTGAAAGCAGCCACAGATCGTCAAAAATCGTATGCGGATTTGAAACGAAAAGACATTGAATATCAGGTGGGAGATAAAGTGTTTCTTAAAGTTTCGCCTTGGAAAAAGGTACTCAGATTTGGCCGTAAGGGCAAGTTGAGCCCGAGATTCATTGGGCCGTATGAAATCTCCGAACGAGTTGGTCCGGTTGCGTATAGATTGATTTTGCCCCCTGAACTTGAAAAGATTCACGATGTCTTTCATGTTTCGATGCTTCGACGTTATAGATCCGATCCGTCACATGTGATTAATCCCTCAGAAGTTGAAATTCAATCTGACTTGAGTTATGAAGAAGAACCGATTCGTATCCTAGCTCGTGAAGTGAAAGAGTTGCGAAACAAAAGGGTTCCGTTAGTTAAGGTGTTATGGCTCAAACACGGGATCGAGGAAGCTACTTGGGAAACCGAGAGCTCGATGAAAGAACGATACCCAAACCTATTTACCGGTAAGATTTTCGGGGACGAAAATTTCTTAAGTGGGGGAGAGTTGTGACAGCCCAAAATTGACCCTAGTCGGGAAGTGGTTTCGGGACCGCTAAACCGAGTCACTGAAATGTTTGAATGTGATATTTATTGTCTAGAATATGTAATTATGAATGTGTGAAAATTTCAAGCTTCGATTTAGTCGATTGCATGTGAATTTAGTCAATAGGACTTATGTGCGACATTTTTGAAATGTGATAGGTCGAAGCATAAGGACCTATTAGTGCATGAAATAAAAAGGGGGACTTGCATGTCAAATTCCCCCCCTAATTAGTAGTGGCCGGCCATGACAAGCATGGTAGACCACGTGTGATGGGCAAGACATGTCATAGACATGTTGTGTTGGTGCATCATGGGTGGAAAAAAATAAAATAAGGAGAATGGGCATAAAATAATGAAAGGGAATATGATGGAAACAAAAAAAAAGTGTGTGGTTGTCTCCCCCCCCCATTTTGCCGAAACTAGAAAGAAAAACAAAAAAAAAGTGCTCATCCTTTGGTTCATCTTTGGCCAAAAATTTTAAGGAGGAAGGAAGAAGAAAGGTTGAAGAGGTTCGGCCATGCATGTAACTAGGCTAAGGTATGTTTGATGATGTTCCATGAGATGCATGCATGTTTTAGTTGTTAGCTTGAGTTCTACCTAGCCCATGGTCTAAATCTTGCTATGTGATGGAAATGACACTCGGCCATGGATGCATCATTCTTGCTTGGTGTTGATGTTGTGTCGGTGAGATACCAAGTTATTTTCGTGACCAAGTTGAGATTTGAATTTTTGGAATAAGTAAGGTTTTCGGCTATGGAGATTAATAAGGGTGATGGTTGTGTTTCATGCTAAATCTAGATGAAAAATGGTAGTTACTTACATCTTGATGATTATGAGTTTCTTTCTTGGTTCTACCTTAGATCCATGAAGTATATTTTTATTTGGTGTTGTTGGAAGTATCGGCCATGGTATATCCATGAGTGTGATTTATGCTTATTGCATGGTAGGTAAGATTTATGTTTTGGATATATGTTTAAATTTGGTTATAATCAAAATTTGGGATTCGGCTCTTGCACATATATATATATGATTGCACATGATGGTGCTTCGGTTATGGATTAAATGATGGATGCGTATTGAGTATAATATGGAATGCATTAGTTAGTAAAATGTATGTCATTTATGTGTGGTATTAAGTATATAATCGGCCTCAACATAGATATGCATATTCGGCCATAGGAAGAAGATTGGTGTTGCATGTATTCGGTTAGAGGCAAGCATATTGATGCTTTTGTCTTGGCTTAGAAAATTCGGCCAAGGGGGAAAATTAGCTAAAATGTTGAGTTTGATTCATGATTCCGTACATATGTGACTTTAATGTCTAATGTATAAATATGGGCTAAGTGCCTTGTGTTCCTCTTTTCGATGCTCAAATGATTAAATCAATTTATTTGTTTAATTAAGCTCAAGAGCAAAGGGGAACTAAATCCGATAAAGGGAAGGAAAAAGTGGTCGAATAGCTATCGGAATCGTTCGACAACATCCGAGGTAAGTTCTTGAGTAAAAGAGCTTAAATTATGATTTGATTAGATCATGTTTTAAGCAAATTAAAATCATGCTCTTTGTGTGGCTATTGAGCCGAAATTGCAAGAATGATAAATGTCTTGTGTTTGAGTTTTGCTAACGAGAACGAAATACGAATGTGCCATGATTTATTGTTAAATGTGCATGGTTATTTGAATGATGTCCGGGCTAAGTCCCGAAGGCTTTGTGCTAAGCGACCATATCCGGACTAAGATCCGAAGGCATTTGTGCGAGATACTAATTCCGGGCTAAGCCCGAAGGCATTTGTGCGAGTTACTAAATCCGGGTTAAGTCCCGAAGGCAATTGTGCGAGTTACTATAACCGGGCTATGTCCCGAAGGCATTTGAACGAGTAGCTATATCCGGTTAAATTCCGAAGGTACGTGATTTGGGAATGAATGATCTTGCTGTAAAAATTTCAGTAAATACTCTAGAAACATCCCAACATTGAGGTATGTTTCGTATGTGCTTGAATTTAGTTGAGCCCTTACAAATAAGTATTCGCTCAGTTGATAAACGAGCTAACGGCCTTTGGCTAAGTTGATCTTTTGTGTATGTACATAAGGGTTGGTAATGTGAAGCAAGTATGATATTGAAAAATTGTGCATATGAAATTATCCGTTTAGCTACATGAATGCTATACTTTTGTTGTGCTGGAATTCCTTGCTCAAAACTTACTAAGCATAAATTGCTTACTCCATTTCTTTGATCCTCTGTTTTATAGATTTTGGTTCTCCAGCTATCGGACTCGGGATTTTGAAGTCGAAGTCGCCCACACTATCAAAGCCCCCCCCCTTTTTGGTACAATTTTGGTTGAACTTCGAAATGGCATGTATAGGACTACCCGTTTGTTGTGGGTCATGGACCCTTTGGACTTGTATAATTTTGGATAGCCATGCGAAAATGGCTTATATGTGTTTGAGTATAATGTTATAATCATTTGGTGTGGATATGCTTGACAAGGATTGGCCATGGGAATGGTTAATCACTATCGTAAATTGTGCTATTTATGCAAAAAGGGCTAGTTGAATCATGGAAACCATGAAATAGGTAAAGTCTACCTTAAAGGCAGATGCTGACAGCAGCAGTGATGTAGATTTGGAAAATCACTAAAATAGTAGGAATGGAATTAAATAGTGAATAAATTATTTAAACGAACCTTGATGAATCTATTTTCATAGGAAAGTAACGAAACAATCATACAGACAGTATGTTAAGAGATATTCAGGTTCTCGTGAGACAGGGCCAGAACGGTTTCTGGATTTCCTGTTCCGACTTTGGAAATTCATTATAAATTAACCAGAGACAATTAGGAGTCAAGCCATATATTTATAGATTCCTCCTGAGTCTAGTTTCTATAGAAACAAACGGCATCAGTATTGAAGCCCTGTACAGGGAAATATCCAAGTCGTAATGCGCAAAGGTTAGTGTAGTCGATCCCTGTAACATGGGATACTTTGACTAAGAAACTGTACTAATTGGCCCAACTAAAAATTCTAGAAAAAATATGTAGATGGACTTATGAGTCTAGTTTCAGGGAAAATTTACGGAACTGGATTCCGAGTTTCTGAACTCAAGATATGATTTTTAAAGCGACTATTACGCTGATTGGCAGTGTCTGGAAAATTTTAAAGTCTGTTAACACCTCGTGTTCGACTCCGGTGACGGTCTCGGGTTCGGGGTGTTACACAGGCTGCAATGACTATTTTGTCCATCCTATTGACCAAATGTCAAATAACCACATAAGGACTTACACATTTAAATTCATAGAAATTGATGCACTTTAACAAATAGTATGCAACTTTTGCATTTTACGTGATTAAGTCCTTTTATCAAATTAAACATTTAAACGGTAAAATTTCTTAACGAAATTTTAATACTATCATTCCATCATGCTGTAAGACTTATGAAATAGTAAAATGAATATTTTGACTCAGTTAAGTGGTCTCAAAACCACTGTTTCGATTAGACTCAAAACGGGCTGTTACAACTCTCCCCCTTTAGGGATGTTCATCCCGAAAATCTTACCAGTAAATAGATCAGGGTACTATTTTGCATAGCTTCCTCTGGTTCCCATGTAGCTTCCTTTATCCTGTGTTTAAGCCAAAGAACCTTTACAAGCGCTATACGTTTATTTCTCAATTCTTTGATATCTAGGGCCAGAATTCTGATCGGCTCTTCGTTATACGATAAATTTGACTGTATTTCCACATCAGCGGGGGAGATCACATGTGACAGATCGGATCAGTATCGACGTAGCATCGAAACATGAAAAAAATTATGTATCTTTTCAAGTTCAAACGGTAATGATAGTCGATATGCTACAGGCCCTATTCTTTCAACAATTTCATATGGCCCGATGAATCACAGACTTAACTTTTCTTTACGGCCAAAACGGAAAATTTTCTTCCACGGTGACACTATCAAGAATACTCAATCTCTGACCTGAAACTATATTTATTTATGTTTCAAATCTGCATATTATTTTTTTCTATCTGAAGCTGCTTTTAAACTATCTCGAATCACTTTCACTTTTTCTTCAGTTGCTCTGATAAATTCAACCCCGTGAATCTTTTTCTCACTCAATTCTGTCGAGTATAGTGTCTGACATTTACGACCGTATAAAGCTTCGTATGGAGCCATTTTCAAACTCGTCTGGAAGCTGTTGTTATATGCAAATTCAATCAGAGACAACTGTTTCTCCTAGCTACCTTCAAATTCAAGTATGCAACAACGCAACATATCCTCAAGTATATGTATAACTCTTTCGGACTGACCGTTGGTCATAGGATGAAAGGTTGTACTAAAATTCAATTTCATTCCCAGAACTTCTTGTAATTTCTTCCAGAATCTCGATGTGAATCTCGGATCTCTATCAGAGATAATAGATAACGGTACACCGCGTAATCGTACAATCTCAGATAAGTACAATTCAACTAATCTATCTAGGGAGTAATCTGTACGTACCAGTATGAAATGAGCAGATTTCGTCAATCGATCAATGATAACCCAGATTGCATCTTTCTTTTTAGGAGTCAGGAGAAATCTCGATACAAAATCTATTGTAACTCTTTCCCATTTCCATTCCAGAATCATCACCGGCTATAATAAACCCGACGGTACTTGATGTTCGGCTTTTACTTGTTGACAAATCAAGCATTTCGATAAAAACTTTGATATATCTCATTTCATTCCCAACCGCCAGTACAACTGTTTCAAGTCATTATACATTTTAGTGCTACCCGGATGAACAGAAAAGCGACTACTATGTGCTTCGCTCAAAACTTTCTGAATTAGTTCGGCATCTTTAGGTATGCAAATTCTATTCCAGAACATTAAACAATCATCAGTTCCAATACTACATTCAAAATCAGAATTAGACTTACATTAGATTTGTCTTATCAGTCCACTCAAATTTCACATCTTTTTGAAGTAATCGAGTTAACGGTACTGCAATCATCGAGAATCCTTTTACAAATCTTCAGTAGTATCCCGCTAATCCCAAGAAACTTCCGATATCAGATACATTTTTCGGTGGTTTCTAGTCTATAATTGCAGATATTTTGCTTGGATCAACTCTGATGTCTTCCGCTGAAATGATATGACCCAGAAATCTGACTTCCCGAAGCCAAAATTCACATTTATTGAATTTAGCACATAATTGTTTATCTCTCAAAGTCTGTAACATGATTCTCAAATGTTCAGTATGCTCCGTCTCATCACGAGAATAGATCAAAATGTCGTCAATGAACACAACAACGAATCTATCAAGATACGGTCTGAATATTCGATTCGTTAAATCTATAAATATCGCAGGAGCGTTAGTCAAACCAAAAGGCATAACTAAAAATTCATAATGACTGTACTATGTTCTGAAAGTAGTCTTTGGTATATCTGAATCTTTAACTCGCAACTGATAGTAGCCCGATCTCAAATCAATCTTTGAAAATATGGTAGCCCCTTTCAACTGATCAAATAAGTCATTGATCTGCGGTAAAGGATACTTATTCTTTATAGTTACTTTATTTTGTTGCTTGTAATCAATACACATTCTCATTGATTCATTTTTCTTTTTCATGAATAACACCAGAGCACCCCAAGGTGAGAAGCTCAGTCTTGTCAATCCTCTATCTGTTAACTCTTGTAATTGTGCTTTTAACTCTTTCAATTCCATAAGTGTCATTCTATACGGAGCTATCGATATCGGTGTTGTACCTGGTAACAATTCGATGCTAAATTCAACTTCTTTGATTGACGATAAACCCGATAGTTCTTTTGGAAATACATCTGGAAACTCACTGTTAATCGGTATAGATTCAATCTTCGATTCTAACATTTTAGTATCCAGTACATATGCTAAATACGCATCACAACCCTTTTTCACACATTTCTGAGCTCGTATAGAAGATATCACAACCGGTAATTCATTCGAACCATTAGATTCAATTCGAAGGATTTCACCATTTTGACATTTCAGTTCTATACTCTTTCGTTTGGAATTTACATCTGCATCATGCATATTCAGCTAATCCATGCCCAGTATCACATCAAACTCGTCAAATGGTAGGAGTATCAAGTCAACCAAAAAACAGTATCCCCGAGTAATCAATGGACATTTCTTACAAATTTTATCAACTAACACTAACTTACCTAACAGATTCGATACTTTAACTACAAATTCTGTAGACTCAACATGTAAACTCTTTTTAAACACTAGTTTAATACAAATATATGAATGGGTTGATCTTGGATCTATCAACGCAACTATATATATGTTAAAAAGGGAAAAAGTACCAGTAATGACATCAGGCGATAAGGCTTCCTCGCATGCACGTATAGCATAGGCTCGGGCAGGTGCTCGGGTCTCTGATCTCACATTTGAATCTCACGCAGCACTGCGGTTTCCACTCTAATTCCCTACATTCCAAGGTGGCCTACCCCTGATAACAGTATTACTCACTTTAACTGATTGCTCTCTATCAGCAGTAGGTTTCTCCGTACAGTCTCGTAAGAAATGATCTAACGATCTTCATCTGAAACATGCCCCATTTTTCAATCGACATTCACCATAGTGCTTTCGGTTACAATGTTTGCAATCAGGTCCCATATTTCTCACGCTACCCATACTGGCAATAGATGTCATTTGGGGCTTCGAATTGAATGATCTAGTATCTCTTTCTCTGATTCATATACCGGCAGAAGTAGTGGAACGGGGATGGAAGTCTTTAGATTTCTTTGATCCAGACTGATGCGATTTACTCGCGAATCTCTTTCTAGAATCTCTTGCTTCAAAATCAGCTTTTTGTTTCTCTTTGTCAAGTTCTTCGGCTTTACAAGCCCTATCAACCAGGACAACGAACTCTTTCAGCTCAAGAATTCCAACTAACAATCAAATATCTTCATTCAACCCATCCTCGAACCTTTTACACATGATAGCTTCAGTAGAAATGCATTCACGAGCATATTTACTGAGTCATACGAATTCTCTTTCATATTCAATTACTGTCCTACGGCCCTGTTTCAGATCAAGGAATTCTTTTCTTTTCTAGTCGATGAACCGCTGACTAATATATTTCTTTCGAAATTCAGTTTGAAAAAAAATCTCATGTAACTCTTTCCCGCAGAACAACAGATACTAAAGTATTCCACCACTGGTATGCTAAATCTCTCAACAATGAAATAACACATTTTAAGCATTCTTCCGGTGTACAGGCTAATTCCTCAAAAACACTGATCATATTTTTGAGCCAAAATTCGGCCCTCTCAGCATCATCACTAGCAGAAGCTCTGAATTCTTCAGCCCCTTATTGTCATATCTTATCAACAGGAGGTCTATTCAATCGCAAAAGATTCGTACCTCGCATATTTTTAGGGTTTGGTTAGGGAACCGGAGGGGGTGGAGGTTGTTGAGCAGCCGGGTTTGCTCAAACAAATTAAGAAAACCATTAAGACATCATTTGGAAGAAAGCTTGTTTAACATCTCCCTGACCGCCCATAACAGGGCTCAATTCGAAAGGCGTAGTTTCTTGAGTGGAAGCTGGCGCGTTACTTTCTACATCGTCGGCTATTGCTCGATTTGGATCCATTTACTGTATAAAACATAATTCAGAAGCTGTCAGGAGAGATCACACTATTGTAATTTAAATATGACATGTATAGCTAGACTTGTATACACTACGGTAGCCCAAAAATTAACTAAATGGTAGCCCTAATACCAATTAAATGTAACACCCCTATCCCGTAACCGTCGTCGGAATAGGTAAGGGGCATTACAGGACCTTTAATTCAATTCGGAACAGTAAAACATTGAACATTTACTAAATATCATTATAAATATACCAAATTCAATGTCAATTTCATATCCAAACATGTGTACTTATCTTATTTCAATACATTATAAAATATACCAAAACCTTGTTATACCATATCAAAATCTTAACGAACTCACAAGTAAACACATATCACCATTAATACTAACATATCCATAATCATACTTCATTTATGCCAAAATATCATTTATCAAATTCACCAAAAAATGAGCATAACACATAATGCTTTCATACCAAACCTAACATTTCTATCTCAAGTCATATCACATAGCTTGATCAAACCCCAAAATTCATACCACATTCACCAAGATAAGTGACCAAATAATTCAACCCATAAACTAGCTTATACATGCCATATTTACAATATTTACATAAGATCCAAAAGTACCGAATATCGTCTGGATAGTGTGATAGAAAATCTCCGACCTAATCCAAAATCGAGCTAGCTTCCGAAATCTATAGGACATAACAATATGAACGAAGTAAGCATTAAGCTTAGTAAGCCGTATAGTATAGAATTAAACTTACCAATTTAACATTAAATGTAACACCCCGAACCCGAGACCGTCACCGGAGTCGAACACGAGGTGTTAACAAACTTTAAAAATTTTCCAGACACTGCCAATCTGCATAATAGTCGCTTTAAAAATCATATCTTGAGTTCAGAAACTCGGAATCCATTTCCGTAAATTTTCCCTGAAACTAGACTCATATGCCCTTCTACATATTTTTTTCTAGAATTTTTGGTCAGGCCAATTAGTACAGTTTATTAGTCAAAGTCTCCCATGTTACAGGGATCGACTACCCTGACCTTTGCACATTACGACTTGGATATCTCCCTGTACAGGGCTTCAATACTGATGCCGTTTGTTTCTATAGAAACTAGACTCAGGGAGGAATCTATACATATATGGCTTGACTCCTAATTGTCTCTGGTTAATTTATAATGAATTTCCAAAGTCGGAACAGGAAATCCAGAAACCGTTCTGGCCCTGTCTCACGAGAACCTGAATATCTCTTAACATACTGTCCGTATGATTGTTTCGTTACTTTCCTATGAAAATAGATTCATCAAGGTTCGTTTACATAATTTATTAACTATTTAATTCCATTCCTACTATTTTTAGTGAATTTCCAAATCTACATCACTGCTGCTGTCAGCATCTGCCTTTAAGGTAGATTTTACCTATTTCATAGTTTCCATGATTCAACTAACCCTTTTTGCATAAGTAGCACAATTTATGATAGTGATTAACCATTCCCATGGCCAATCCTTGTCAAGCCTATCCACACCTCTCAATAACCATATTCATACCAAATGATTATAACATTACACTCAAACATATATAAGCCATTTTCGCATGGCTATCCAAAATTATACAAGTCCAAAGGGTCCATGACCCACAACAAACGGGTAGTCCTATACATGCCATTTCGAAGTTCAACCAAAATTGTACCAAAAGGGGGGGCTTTGATAGTGTGGGCGACTTCGACTTCAAAATCCCGAGTCCGATAGCTGGAGAACCAAAATCTATAAAACAGAGGATCAAAGAAACTGAGTAAGCAATTTATGCTTAGTAAGTTTTGAGCAAGGAATTCCAGCACAACAAAAGTCTAGCATTCATGTAGCTAAACGGATAATTTCATATGCACAATTTTTCAATATCATACTTGCTTCACATTACCAACCCTTATGTACATACACAAAAGGTCAACTTAGCCAAAGGCCGGTAGCTCATTTATCAACTGAGCGAATACTTATTTGTAAGGGCTCAACTAAATTCAAGCACATACGAAACATACCTCAATGTTGGGATGTTTCTAGAGTATTTACTGAAATTTTTTACAGCAAGATCATTCATTCCCAAATCACGTACCTTCGGAATTTAACCGGATATAGCTACTCGTTCAAATGCCTTCGGGACATAGCCCGGTTATCGTAACTCGCACAAATGCCTTCGGGACTTAACCCGGATTTAGTAACTCGCACAAATGCCTTCGGGCTTAGCCCGGAATTAGTATCTCGCACAAATGCCTTCGGATCTTAGTCCGGATATGGTCACTTAGCACAAAGCCTTCGGGACTTAGCCCGGACATCATTCAAATAACCATGCACATTTAACAATAAATCATGGCACATTCGTATTTCGTTGTCGTTAGCAAAACTCAAACACAAGACACTTATCATTCTTGCAATTTCGGCTCAATAGCCACCCACAAAGAGCATGATTTTAATTTGCTTAAAACATGATCTAATCAAATCATAATTTAAGCTCTTTTACTCAAGAACTTACCTCGGGTGTTGTCGAACGATTCCGATAGCTATTCGACCACTTTTTCCTTCCCTTTATCGGATTTAGTTCCCCTTTGCTCTTGAGCTTAATTAAACAAATAAATTGATTTAATCATTTGAGCATCGGAAAGAGGAACACAAGGCACTTAGCCCATTTTTATACATTAGACATTAAAGTCACATATGTACGGAATCATGAATCAAACTCAACATTTTAGCTAATTTTTCCCCCTTGGCCGAATTTTCTAAGCCAAGACAAAAGCATCAATATCCTTGCCTCTAACCGAATACATGCAACACCAATCTCCTTCCTATGGCCGAATATGCATGTCTATGTTGGGGCCGATTTCAACACTTAATACATTCTACAAGTATGGTCACTTGTATTGACTAAACACCCTTTTGTTTCAAGTTCAAAACTTGGCTAATACACACATATATACACTAGTAAAGCATCCTCTCCCTTTCCATCAATTTAACACATGCATTACTCATTAATATACAAAAATTATATTCGGCCTTAGCACACAACTTGCTAGCCGATTCTTCTCCATCTAGCAACCAATGCACATATGTGCTCACTCAAAAATGCTAAAAAGAAGATTCAAGAATCATCAATCCACCATCACATGCATCATTAACAAGCTTCATATTTAGCATGCAATGGCATTAACACAAAATCTACCTAGGCCGAATATCATCCCCATGACATAGCAAAGATTTGAACCATGGGATAATTAGAACTCAAGCTAGCAACTAGAAACATGCATGAATCTCATGGCACAACCTCAAACATACCTTGATCTAGATACAAGTATGGCCAAACCTCCTCCTAATCCTCTTCCAAACCAAACATGAAGCAAGAACTCCTTCCTCCTTCCTTTGAATTTTCGGCCAAATGAAGATGAAAAAGGATGAACAAAATTTTCTCTTTTCTTTTCTTTAACTCACGGCAATGGGGGGGGGGAAACAACTACACACTTTTTTTTTGTTTTCATCATATTCCCTTTCATTATTTTATGCCCATGCTCCTTATTTTATTTTTTTCCACCCATGATGCACCAACACAACATGTCTATGACATGTCTTGCCCATCACACTTGGTCTACCATGCTTGTCATGGCCGGCCACTACTAGTTAGGGGGGAATTTGACATGCAAGTCCCCCCTTTTTATTTCATGCTCTAATAGGTCCTTATGCTTCGACCTATCACATTTCAAAAATGTCGCACATAAGTCCTATTGACTAAATTCACATGCAATCGACTAAATCGAAGCTTGAAATTTTCACACATTCATAATTACATATTCTAGACAATAAATATCACATTCAAACATTTCGGTGACTCGGTTTAGCGGTCCCGAAACCACTTCCCGACTAGGGTCAATTTTGGGCTGTCACATTAAACATTAAAGCAATTAAAATCAACTCATTTGTCCACAAAGCCTATTCACATCATCATTCACAAGTTAGTCATTTCACATCCATATATTCATCCATTCATAAAGATGAAACCAAACATATAACATTCTTTTAACATCCAAATTCATT
>NW_024403319.1:0-16957 GCF_007990345.1 Gossypium hirsutum | reverse complement strand
AGCTCGATCTAGTTTGACAAAAGTACCACATTTCTGCCAAAGTGAAAGAAGAACAACAAAATCCCAAATCCTGTAATTTACAAAAGTTAACAAAATTACCAAATAAACCATATCTCTTACCTACGATACATGGACTTCGTTTATCCTCAGAAGATAAAATGGAATTAAAATCACCCATTAATAACCAAGGGATTGATTAAAGAGGCATCACAGCTTTTAACCCATCCCAAAGAAGTTTTCGTTTTGACCTATCTGGACTACCATAAACAAAGGAAATAAGAAATGAGTTATTAGGAATATGATCATTAACACAAAGAAGAACAAATTGAGGGTGATTTCGAAGGATTTGAATCCATACGAAATCTTTCCAACCCACTCAGATACCACCTGAAAAACTAACAGCCTTAACTCGGTGAGAAAAATTAAAACCCAATTGATTAATAATATAATTTACTTTTTTACCGCTCACTCTCGGTTTTAATAAGCAAACAATGTTAGGATGATGCTCTACGTTATACTCTCAAAAAACATGGATAAAATTCCTGCTTGCACACCCTTGACAGTTCCAAGTGAAAATCTTCAAATTTGAACTCATATCAAATATAAAATAATATATAATAAAACTTATAAAATAAAGAATCTCAAGCACCAAATAGTAAATAAAACCATAAACATGCAACAATAAACATTTATCCTTATTGTCCAGGGAGTTCACGTCCCTTCTACTACTCTTCACCTTTAAGAGCTCTATATGAATCAGGTATGTCATCTATTAAAGTAGAAAGGCTTTTCAGCCAATTGAAAACCATAATTTTTAAGAAAACACTCTGGTGAATTGGGTTTGAATCACTTAATGGTGCTTGAATGTATTTTATTTAATTTTTTTGTGAAACCACCTGACTCTAGCTTTCACACCTTTCTCAACGGCTAGACAACACATTGAATTTAATGCTAGATCGGCATTTAAGATGGAGAAAGAGCTGCTTTTTTCCTTATTTTCCAAAAGATCACTGCCTATTGGGTGTTGTCAGAGTCGGAGTGTTGCCACCTCACAGCAACTCCGTTAGTCGAGAGTTTTCATTGAAACCAGACGGCAAGATTCCCGGATGCCTTTCGTTAAAACTGATTACGTCCCCAACTTCTTGCCTACTCGAATCACCTACCATCGCCGAAATACCCAGTGCTGCTAGTAACACTAGCCAGCAAATTTGGGCCATCAGTTCTTGCCCCTAAATTATCCAACAAAGATAGGGTGAACAGTTGTAGAATTACCAAAGCCCACATTCCTATTAGCCACACTAGACACTACACTTGCCCAGCATTATCAAGCCCTTTCTGGCCAGAACAATTTATTTTTAGAACCATTACTTTGTCTTTCCTTTATTCTTAATCCTTACTAACGACCGTTAGCAGATAACTTTCCTTGTTTGTTGCTCTTCAATGATAATATCTTTCCTTTATTGTGTTTGAGAGCTGTTAAATCTCTTTCATTTATTTCTTTATTTAAATTCCTATTATTCAGGGCCTAACTGAGAACCTTCCTTCTCCCTCTCTGAATTTCCATAAGCTTACCGCATATTATCCCTAAATTTTTACCGAGGTTTCCTTTCAACGATCATTCAAGACCTATAATTTTGTCTCCCTTCTCCTGACCATCCTCGACCATGCTGTGAATTTCTGGTGGCTTTTTCGGCGGAGCTATTTCTTTTCCATGATGATTTCAGTACTCCTGAAGGGCAATTGTCTTTAACATGACCATATCTTCCACAGTGAAAGCAAATGGTCGGAAGAGATTCATACTCCACCTTTTGAACGCCCATTGATTAAAATTTGAGATACCAAAGGCCTCTCCAAATTGATATAGACCGCCATTCGAGCAAAACGGCCTCTCACCTTGCTGTAAGTGTTCATGTCTAATTTGACAACCTTTCCAACCATCCTCCTATCTCAGTCAAAATTTTATGCTTATACAATATCCAAGTAGACCAATAAGTCTGATCCACGCCATGACCACATTCGGATAAGCTTGGAAAAGGTCAAAAGCCACGTCCAGGGTTGTATAGTTAAGTACTGACCAAATATGGTCCAAGGACATTCAGAGAGAGCCCTCTCACAATCAAGCTTATTCTGGAAATTAACAGGAAATACCCATTTTCTATATCCATCATGTGTAAAGGTGCCAAGGGATTCCACAAACTATGGATTTTATTCTGCAAACCGAAAAACCAATGTTACGTCCCAAAATTTTAAACTACCATGTTTTCCATACCCTGAATGAGAATTTGTTGAATCCTGTCGAAGAAAGAATAGAAGGCACTCCATTCACAAAGGGTTTTTGGATATACCCTTCCAAGATATCAAAATATTCCTTTTCCTCCGATTCTTTGTAGCCAGACTTGGAAGACTGGACTACAACCTTATCCCTCCAAGAGTTTGGTTAATCCATTGATAGATTGATCATATATTCTGTGCGTATTATCATCTTTATCTTTGAATCGAACCTTTTTTGGTATCAATTCTTCCACAAGATTAGTATCAAGATTCTCGTTTTCATAAAGAGAAAAATAGCTACGTATATGTATCTATTTAATTTCTTATTACTCACAATTTCAAATATTTTTTTATTTTAACTCTACTCGTATTGCGTATGTGTTATAATTAGTTTCAAACTTTACGTTTTATTTTTATTGTATATCTATTTTTAAATGCACACATGTACCTAAATATGTGTTTTCCACGTACATACACGTGTGATAGATTTTTAGTATATATAAAATTATTTTTATATAATACCTACTTCTATTTTAAAATCAAAGAAGTGCTTGAATCATGTCTCTTAAATATTGTGATAATAACAATATCAACGGAGCCAAAGAAGTTGATGAATTATTATAAATGTATGTTTTACTTAATATTTACTAATACTTAAATTATGAAAGATTATAAATTTATTGCTTACTTTTTTTTTGTTATTCAGAATCGAAATATTTCATAATTAAAAAAAAATGTTTGCAATTGGGTTTAATAAATACTTAAAAGAAATATAAATTGGTTTAATTGCGTATTGAGTTAGTTATTAATAGATGGAATGCACAATATAGAGCTTAAACCTGAGATTTATAATAACAAATGAATTGATTTATTTTAAACTACTTGTTTTCTTAAGTATTTATCTTTTTAAAAATATTTTATTTTTATATCAAAATATTAGATTAATATAGCATTGTTTTGATGGTTGCAACAACTGAAGGTGTTGTTCAACTGATGTATCCATCTTTTGTTTCCAAAAAATAGTTAACAAATAATATTGTATTTTACATAAATTTTGATATATTAATATTCTGTAAACATTCTTGTTAGTTTTTTTTTTTTTTTTTGAACTAACTCCTAATGCCACCTATGTTATATGCGATTTTACCTGTTTAGTATTTAATTAATTTTTTTAATTGTAATAATTAATGTAAGATAATAATTTTTATTTAATTATTGATATAATCAAATATGTTAACTTATTAATTCAAATATTATAATAGGAATTTTTCAAATCATAATTAAATTTTTTTAATATATTCTTTTACTTTATATAATTATTAACATAATAAATTCTAATATTATTAGTGTAGTTAAAATGTTTAGAATTTTATTCAAGTGTTAACTTTATTTTACATCAATAAAATTGACAAAAATCTTTTCTACATAATCTTTAACTAGTAATTATAATTTAAATTATAATTATAATTATCATAATTTTTTAACTAGCATTTGTAAATTAAATTATAATTATTTTTAAATGTGTAATTAATAATTTTTATTTTAATATGAATTTTGGTTTTATAAATGAGATTATGGTGTGTGTTTTTTTAATTTGAATTTAATCTTGACCTGGTCAAAGGTTGTGGTTAAGAAATTTTTAATAGCTTTATATGGTTTACCTATTTGTTGCTTATACCAAATAATAAATAAATAGATAGAAACACTATACTTACTCTATTTTTTTCTCCATTAGAGCTAAGTTACCTAACCATTTAAGCATAAGAAAATATTGTATATAGAAAACATATATGAACAAGGTTTTTTCTTTGAAGCATCACACTTTATATATCAATCTACTTTTTTTTTTAGAATATATAAAAACAATGTAATTTCATTTAAATTTTAATATAAATAAATTTATTTTTACTAACTAATGTCGTTTGATTTAGTGAAAATTATATATATTATCATGAAATGCAATTATTATTTTTTTAAAATATTTGGTTGTTCTTTTATACCACTCAACAACCATTTTCCATGGCCACCTCAGTATTCCCCCGAACAAAAACAACTTTTATTTATATAAAATATTTGATTAAATATTATATTTTTCTTCCTTTTACAATAATATTTATATTTTATTTTTTGAATAAATTAATTTGAAATTTATTATTACTTTTATAAATTATTGAATTAAAAAAAAACTTGATAAACTAAAAGCTTCTAAAAACATATTTAAATTTTTGACACAATTAGAGGGACAAGAGTATCAAATCTATCTTAAGGTGGGTTTGGATGAGCAATTGGATACGATGCAGTGTGTTTAACTTATTTTTTATCTTATGCTATTGTATTTAATCTTACCGTCACCACTTTTTTTTATACTAACCACATCCTTAAAAACTATTGTAAAACAAATTCAAAGAAATTTTTTTATTTAATGCAAGTATTTTTTATCATAACATCACCACTCAAGTAACCATTAAAAAATTAATTCAATTTGAGAATAATAATTTAAGTTTGAATAATCATTATATAAAAAATAATTAAACATAATATTTTAAATAAATAAATAAATGGTAAAATGAAAACTGGGATATTTTCAATTTCTTTTCACAAATAAGGTTAGAAATCCAAACCACAACTCAGTTATACTTTGACCAGTTGCTTTCATTTTCATCACTGCCTTTTCTCCATCTCTCTCACACACACAAATGGCCGCCCCACGCCATCATCTCATCCTTTTTCTGTGAAACCACAAGCAGCAGATTAGCTAAACCAAATTTCTCTCATCTCTTTAATTTTCTTTAATCCCACAAAATGAAAAATATTTAGAAAAATAAAGAGAGAGATAAACCCCTACTTTTCCTCAACCCTTAGAAGGCTAAAAGGCAAAAGATTGAACAAGTTTACTTTGATTTTACCTCTCTTCTTCAGCCATTGATGATCCCTGAGCTTTTAATGCTCTTTCGTTCAAAAACAAAGTAAAAGGAAGAAAGAAAGGCAAGCAAGCTAGCCAAGCACTGTGTTGTTTCGCAGATTAGAGGAGCTTTTAAAGACAACATATGGGTGGTACTTTCTGATGATTCCTGAGATAGTGTTTCTTCCAGAAGATCTTCCTCTTTCTCTCTTTCGATCATGCTTAGCTCTGTGTTTTGTGTTTTGTAGTTTCCTTCTTAAATGAGTCTGTCTGAGCATGGTGAAGTAAGCAAATAAATCTCTCTAGTCTGAGACAATCCCACATCTTTGTTCTTTTCTTTTACGTCTTTTGTTTCTTCTTGTTTTTTGTATCATGGACTCGGGTAATAGTGGTAGCTTACAATCTTCTAGTGGTGGCAGTGAAGAGTATGATTCACGGCGTTGAGTCAATCTCAGCTTTTTTGAACCATAACCCATTCAATAATATCGGCCATGGTGCTTTGGGTAACCAACCACAGCCGCCGTCGCCGCCGCAGCTGCTACAGCAACACCAGAACCATTCTTCATCGCCTATGTTTGACCCTTTGTCATATTTGGATCATCCTCTATCAAGATCCCTGCAACTTACGACGACAACAAATCCAGGTTCGGTCCTCAATCTTGATGTGATTTGGTCAAAAAATCAAGATCTGAGACCAACTGCACTGATCTTAGTGGGTTCATGGCTTCCTCACCGGCACCAACGACTCAACAGTTGTTCACCAACCAACAAACACAAAGTAGAGCCACTTTTCCATTGTTGCAGGTCCCTCAAGGACCAGAAAGTTCGAAGCAAAGGTCGGTTTCAGCCACAAATGGCCAACCCAACAACAACGCTATGGTGCGTACCCAAAGAAGAGATCCAGAGCTTCTAGGCGTGCACCAACAACTGTTCTGACCACTAATACTACCAATTTCCGAGCCATGGTTCAGGAGTTCACTGGGATCCCCGCACCACCCTTCACCTCCTCACCTTTCCCAAGAACCAGGCTCGATCTATTTGGTCCACCTTCTACTTTGAGATCAACCCATTTAGACCTTTCACCTCCTCATTATCTTTTAAGACCATTTGCTCAAAAACTCAACCCTCCATCATTTTCAAGCTCTTCCATGGCTGACGCTCTAGTTTCTAGTCCTATTCCTAGTACTAACAACAATAGCAACAACACTAGTTGTAGTTCAACTTCCATTAACTACCAACTACCATCCGAGTTAAGCCATTTAAAGCAGCCTCAAAATCTACTCAACATCAACATGCAAAACCCAATTCTTAACTTCCAATCTCTCCTTGAAACCCCTCCAAAATACCCACTTTCCAATTCAAACCTTCTGGGAACAAAGCCACAAGATATTCCACCAAATGAGACTTGTCTCAAAATGGGTGCTTTGGACGAGTTTGGTTTGAACCAGGGCCATGTCAATGCCAACGCCAACCTCACCGGGCTTCAAAACATGGTATCACAACAACAACATGATCAAAGTCTCCTAAGGTCCATCAATAGCAGTTACAACAATAACAACAACCAGAGAGTCTCCAAAGGGAAAGTGAGCAACTTGTCGTCGTCTTCGTCGGAATTTTCATGCGGATAAAGGGCCGGAAAATGTGGCTTCAAGAAGTGAAGGTATGGTGGAATCATGGATATGTTCTTCAGATTAGCTTAGGAGTATCTAAGTAATTTCATTAAAAAAAAATCAAAAATGAGAAATCTGAAAGAAAAAAAAAGAATATCGAGGAAATGATGGTGAATATATCACAATGATGCATGAAAGAGATGGAATCTTTCTTCTTTCCCATATTAACCATGAAAGTTTAACTCTATTTTCTGTCTTTGTTTTTTTATCTTGAAGTTTAAGGTTTAACCTTTCCTTATAATTTAATTATTAAATGTACTTGTAAATAATAGTCTCTCGACACCACGTTAATTTCTCATACATAGTATTATTATTTTCATCATACATACATAGATTATCATGGAAAATTTGTCAACGTTGGTGTCTAAAAGTTGGTATTTAATTACTTTTATTTAAAGAATTTTAATTTTAATGCGTTTTTTTAATTTATAAATTAATGTATTAATTATAATTTTCATGTTAATGTCAATTTAAGAGTATTATTGGGCACTAATTAGCATTATGTTTTTTTAGTTTTGGATTTAAATGCTTTTTAATTTTTAATTATATTTAAATGGAAATTTGAGATATATACAAAGAAAAAACCCTCGAAAGTTGAAATGAGACAAAAGAAAGAAATTTTTTAATTTGGGTTTTGAAATTGATGGCTATTTTAAGGATCAGAAATGAAATAACGAAATCATGAAAATCTGTGCTCTTTTTCTTTGTAAAACCTTTCGGTTTTATTTTATGAAAGACAGTAATTTGCAGGAAATTAAGAGCAAAAGCAAGATGTTGCTGTAAGAATCAAACTGCTTTATTTGTAATGAATATTAAAATGCCGAGGAGTGAGTAGCGGCGAGATTTGGGGAATCCTTAGTCGCCCGCAATATTAGTTTTAATTACACATTTTTTCCCCTTAAATTTTACTTCAAATCTTCAATAATCATTATTAATTTATAAAATATCAGATTTTTCTTTTTCTCTTTTTTTTTTATCACACTGATTTGATATACAGTTTGTAATAGTATAAATAACAAAGAAAGACATAATTCCCGCCAAGGGGTTACACATGCCGCAAGCAAATCCCACAAAAAGTTTGATCCCTACTTTCAATAAAAAGAAAACTGTTTATCATTGTCGCAAAGTGTTGCATGTAAGGGTGTTATATGTCTAAAAAGTTGGTAATCTTTTTCATGTTATTGATTCATCATCATTTTACTTCAATTTTAATAATACAAACTTTCACACTTATGGTTTAAATTTTGAATGATTAGAACAGATGGGAGGGTGTGGGTTTCAAAAAAATATTCAATCTTTTTATTTCTTATATAATTCTTTTATATATCAAATAACCATTTTATTACTGATCGTTCTTTTATTCTAATTTGGTTAATATGTTAGGTTATATTATGCTATGCGCAAGTTATAGATTTAATTTAATTCTTATTCTTTAATTTAATCATTCTTAATTCTTGAATTTTTTTTTTTAAAATTTGAGATTTTAATCTAACTCAAATGACAGTTTTTATATTCGTTAATTAAAATGGTATAGCTTTTTTTAAAAAAAATATGACATTACACATGTGATAATATGTTTGCCACATAATATTTTAAAAATTAGCAAATTCAACTTAATGAATTTAATGACTATTATCTTAACTTATATAGAACGGTGGTTAAATCTCTTATCAAAAACTCGTTTGACACGAATTTAAATAGTCTAATCGCCATTCCCTACCTTATATGAAAAAAAATATACAAACATTAAAAATAACAAACTTAAATTTTTAACTTATGTATAGACGTGAGATTAATAGAGGTAATAAAAACAAGCACTGGATTTTTGGGGAACTTTTATAAAGGAACCGGTTGTAACACATTAAAACCTTCTTTTTGTTTATTCTTTATTTTATGTTTTTAACTTTTTCTCATATATGTACATAAAGTCAAATGATTAGCCATATGGGATCGTGGGAGAGGAGAGAAGAGATGGGGGAGAGTGACCCTCCTTTTAGGCACGATGGTGGCCCATGCCCAGTGTGTAGCATTGCTAGCTTTTGCTGTTTAGCAATGATGGCTCTTCCCCCTCTCCCCTCAGCCCACTGCCTATGTCAAGGCTCAGAACAGTGTGCAACTGGTAAACAAACGCATATCTTTCTCTCTCCCTTCGATAAAAAAACCCTACGAATTTGAGCCAGTACTCGAAAGATACACACTTTTGGCATCCCCCATCCAACAAAGGCTGCCACCATTTCCCTCCATTCTCTCAAAAGCTATGTTTTCATTTCAAAGTACCCAAATCCAGCAAGCCTGCCAAGCTTCGTATTTATAGAATATATTATCATATTCTCTGAAGTTGCTTGTTTATCTGCTTAATCTTTTAATTACCTGTTTGTTATTCATTTTTCTTTTTTCTTCGCTCAATTTTTGAACCATGGGTTTGCAGGCGAAAGAATTGTTTGTCCATTTGATCAGTATTTGATTTTTATATTTTTACCTAATTTATTTGGGTGTTTTGCTCCGTTAAAATATCAAAATTTTTTTATTAATATATTATTTAAATAAAATTTTTATACTAATAATGTTTCATGTGAGTCATTAAGATGCAACAATCTAACAGCAAATATATGAACTCGAACGAGATACTCAAAGTCTCCTCAATTCGTTTACCTCAATCTAACTCCTTTGATGTCACACTCGATAATTCAACCTTAGCAGAATCTCCAGTTGGTCTTTCCTATGTGATGGTGCGGTAGAGAGAGTTACTGGTCTCTTGGCTGCTGGTGGTGTGGTTAAAGATGAAATTGGGGAGTGGATCCTTGGATACAACCACTTTTTGGGGAAGTGTTCGGCTTTGATGCTGAATTATGGGTATTTTGGTGATTATTATTATGCAGAAATTTTGATATTTTATTTAGTCAGTATCTCGAGGTTGTTAACATTTGCGACAATCTTCGTTGGGCGTGTTCATCTTTGATTAGGCAAATCAACAGCTTGTCAAGTGAAGACAAGTGGCTTCTGAAATACCTAGAGAGAATAATTAAGTGTGGATGCTTTGCGAAATTGCATGAGAATGATGGGACTTTGTATGTTTGATGAGCCTTCTATGAAATTCAAGTAGCACTAAAGAGGATAACGCAAAAGTCTTTTGAATTGGATCCTTTATGATTAGCATGTTTTCTAGTATGATTTTACAAAATGATGTTTTGATTTTCAAACCCTTAAGCCGGGGAAGGCATAATAATGTCTGCCTTTGACTGATAGTTGCTTGACAACCACCCCCTCTCTCGTATTATCTTCTTCATTCCTTCTATTTCTTCTCCTCTTTCTTTTGTACTTTTTTCTTCTTTTTCCTCTTCTTTCCTCCCTCACTTTGTCCTTTCTAATCATCTGTGTCTCCACCTTACTTGCCGATTATTTATTCTTCGTTGTGGGGTGACTCTCTGACTTCTAACCCTCTTAAATAATATATTTTTTCATCTTTTCACTCTTTCTCCTCCACCTCTACTCTGTCCTCCTCGTTCGCCAATCGTCCTCGTATTTTGGCTTTTGGAGGCCATGTTTTTTTATATAATAATTTGGCATAGGTTTTCCCTTAGATCCTCTCTTGAGGGGAGTTTCTCAAGATAAAGAGGAATTATTACTTCCATGACACCCCACACCAAACCCCCGATAATGGGTTCGAATACGAGATATCCATTCGTTGCCAGAGAAACTCAGACTATAATCTATATTGTATTCACTAAGCAATCTAGTTAAAATTCTTTGTAAAATCATTCAATAATAATCAAATTCAATTTTTAAGAATTTAAATTAAGTTGAAACATTTTAAAATAATTTCTAGGTTATTGGAAGTGATCAGGACTGAGTATTGGTCTTTAAGAGTCAAAATATTCAAACAACTCAGAACATGGGATGGGACCCCTATTTGGCATAGATGTATCGATACAAGTCCCTAGTACTATGATATGTAGATTATGATTGAGTTGTTATGATACGACTAGCCTTCATGTTCAAATACAATTATGCTTTGGACCCAAAAATCATCTCAAAACTCACCTAATTGGGACCCTTAAGATCACAATATCAAAACCATAACTTATAACACTCAAAACCAAGTTCAAAACATCATTCACCATACAAAAACTCCAAACATCATAAACCCATACATGCTAAAAAGTTATCCATGCTTAAACATTAAGCTAGTTTACTTGGAAGCAAACAACCATCATTCAAAAGCATAATCTTCATATACCAGCTTCATACTTCATCTAAGGAATCAAACCTAACATATTATTAAATAACATGCTATAGGGCATAGTTTGACTCAAGTCATATAATCGTCCATAATACCAGGCTTCTACAACTACTTATTAGCTTAGGTACATGCCAGACACTTCTAATATAAGTAACAAAAACTTTGGATAAGTTGAGGTGAAGATCTTGGATGTGTTTGAAGATTACGAACTAACGATACCTATTTGTCACCTACGCACAGAATAAAAAATATGCACGTTTAGCATTGAAAGCTCAATGATGCTAACATAATTTGAAATCAAAATTGTAACACCCGGATATCATTATTATAAATCCGAATTTAGAAGTTAGGACTAAATTGAGATGAATAACAAATTTCAGGATTCCTATCAGGCAATATAGAAATTTAAGTGGCCAAAATTTCGACTAGTTGGATTCCAACTTTAGTTCAGGTAGGATAGAATCGACAAGTTCCAAAGTGGGAGATAAAATGATTAGAATGGATGCTGGATATGGTTGGTGAGGACCGTGCATAAAGAGTATATATTTGCTTGGAGGAGACAAAATTTTCTAAATTCTGTTGATAACTTTACTTCTCTCTACATCATCATCTTCATTCATCCCAAAGAAGAAAAGGGGATGCTGATGAAGGAGACTCTGCATGTAGCAGTAGAGACGCGGGTTTAAGGCTGGTAATAGAAATATAAGAAACTGGCAAGTCTCTTTATCTCCCACTGTGAGTAGGTACTAAAGAAAGAAGTCAAATTAAGACTATCAAACTTTTGTATAATTTAATATTTCTAGGTTTCTAAGAATTTACCGCATGAGTTTAACCACCAACATGGTTGTCATATTTAGCCCCCAAGACAAATGAGGCTATGGCATTTGGACTAGCTAAAAAGTTAAGGACAAGATAACAAGGTGAGTATCTACACTTTGTCTCTGGTTGCTAAATGCTGATAGAGGAAAATTGACATGTTAATGTCGATCGTATTAGTAGTTAATTGTTGAATGATATTTTTGGCGTAATGTATTGCTAATTATGTTCAACATGGTATACATGATTAGTGCATGAATAGTATGATAGGGGTGTACAAGCCCAAATTTTCCGGGGGCCCAAATAACCCTTTACAATGGCCCAACCCAATTAATCCAAACCCAATACACAACAACCCCAAACAAATTTAACCCTAAGCCAAATGGCCCAAAAAAAAAACTTAGGCCAATTTCCAGCTAAGGGAAACCTAGGTGCGCCGCACTAGGTCTTCAGCCTCCAGCGCCGCAATCACAGCCACCTGCCCTTCTGACGTCGCTCCACCTGCTCCACCTGCAAAGAGAGAAACAAACACGCAACAAGGAGAAAAAGAAGCAGACAACAAAAAATGGAAAATATTGAATCTTTTTCTTCTTTTTGTTCTTTGGCTATAAAAAGCCGAACATATTTCAAAAAAGGGGGGGGAGCCCTTTTGAAAAGAAAACAAAGAAATAAAGGTGACCCTTTTGGTATCCGATCTTTCTCTGTTTATTTTTATTGTTTATATTTTTTATCTCCTACACTAATAACAAACGAAAAACCAAAAAACCTTACCTGCGCCGCACCGGAGGAGAGAAGACGAGCGGTTTCCCCTCGATCTTCGGGGTCTCCGGCTTCTTTTTCGGGGATTTGGCTTAGATCCGTACCTAGGGACGCTAGGCTTCAAAGGGCCGAAAAGGTCCGATTTTGGACCTCCGCCGCCAACACGGGCTCTACGCGGGACTCGCGGAAGCCTTGGCCGGGCATCTCCGGAATCGGAGCCTGAGAAATGAAAAAAAGAGAGAGTTTTCTCTCTGTTCTTCACAAAATGATGAACGTTTTATTTTTAGCCTTTTTTTTATTTATATAATTATAAACGCGCGTTTTGGTGGGGTGGATCCGCGCGTCGACCCGACCCATTACCAGGAGGATCCGCGTGTTTTCCATTTTGGGGATATTTGCGCAGATGGTCCTCCCCTTTTTGTAGCGCGTTCAAATCAATTTTTTTATTTCTAATTTTCGCCCTTTAATTTGATGTCCGCTTCATTTCGGTCCTCGTCATAGCGCTGCGTTTTGGAGGGTGGGAAATATTACCCTTTTAGTCCCCCATGTCATTCGCGCTTTTTAATTCGGACCTTCCCTTTTATTTATTTTAGATTTTTTCCTTTAATTTCAGCTTTGGTGTCAATTTGATCCTCTGTTTCATTATTATTACTAATTTTGTTTAGTTTATTATCTTTACTATTGTTAACATTAGTTTTATTATTTATATGTTTATTTATCTATGTACACGTATTATAATTTTATTATTTATATTATTACTTTGAGTATTATTATATCAATGGTTAATTTCATCACGTATTTTTAATGTAGTATTATTTTATATAATAAATAAAATAGTATTAACACTTTGGGTTTATTATACATTCGTTTCAAAAATTATTATGTATTATTGTTTAATCTTCATTATGTATACGTGCACATATATATATATATTATTTAATGTGTTGTGACTTATTCCTTATATAATATTTACTTTAAAACCTATTTATGAAGTATTTATTTTTAACCATATTTTTAATTCCTTTCAAATATTCATTTATATATTATTTATCTAAAATATAAATATAATTTCATTTTTATATATTTTTTAGTTATTTCAAAACTCATACATTTGGTCCGTATTTGCCTTAATTGACTCGTTTTCTTTTAGTTTTTGAATGTAGATATGGATATTAGCATAATGTACAATAGAGATTATTGTTGCTATGTTTGTTAGTATTAATTCATTATTTGTTCATTATTCTTTGATATGCATTTGAACTATATATTATCTTTTACGTCATACATCACTTTTCAATCATGTCATATTTGTAAAAATCGTGTTTTATCAAAGCACTAAATCACCCTATTTCATAATTTTCAAAAAGCCTCGTTCTCATATTCTCGAGAATTGTGCCCTCACTTACTGGGCTTCAAATTTTTCGATAACTTGATAACCGAGTATCCTTTTAATCAAAACATAAGTAAAAGCTCATTCTCGGGAATTCGACACGTTGTTCCTAACGCATTGGATATGACATGTTATTTTCTCGAGACGAGGATTTTAAAAATAAAGGCAATGCTCGATATTTAGAAATTTTATGAAATCGAACCCTAACTTACTGGGTTTTTGATTTTCTCATTTGACTCAGATAATCGGATATCCTCCTTAAAATGCATAGGTTTTAAAGACGAAGAATAAGCTTATTTGAGGATTTGAAATGTTGCACTCTAACCTTACTCAGTATAACAATTTATTTCTTTAAAATAAATGAGCTTATCTTCCAATTCATTTTATTCAAAAAGAAAGGATCGTATTTAAAATTTCGACATTAAGACATTAAGTAATCAACTAGGTACCAATTTTGGGCGTATCGAGGGTGCTAATCCTTCCTTGTGCTAACCGACTCCCAACCCATTCTTACGAATTCCTGGACCAAACTGTTGTCTTAATAAATCAAACGTTTATTAAAAACAACCATTTTCGAGGTGACCCGATCACACCTCATCTAAAAGATCGGTGGGACTCCCGTTTTTTGTTCGTCAAAACCAAGTCGACCCGTTTTTCATCCAAAAAATGGTGTCAACAGCTTGGCGACTCCACTGGGGACAAACACGAGAGTCAGCCATGAGTGATTACTTTTTGTCTTTTGTCAAAATCAAAAACCTAGTTTAATATACGATCCTTTCATTGTATTTTATTTATCTTTATTATGATCTTCGTCATTGTGATTCATAATTGCTGTGTTTAGTTCAGATTTATTTTTGCACATTGCATTGCATGACCGTTGGTCAACCCTTTTAAGTGGGAGTGAGAAGCTACGCCTTCGTGAGGTTTTCACCTCCGCATGGATAGTGAATCGCTTTCGGGATACATCCGTACCTATGTCTTCGTGAGATTTTCATCTCCGCATGGCCATAGGGAAATGTATTCCCCTGAACTGAACTCAGTCCGTATGAGCCTATAATGGGTGAGGATCGAGGAATCTGCTGGTTCGGGTACCCTTACTTTAGAACCAACCCTCATATAGTAGACTTAGGAACTTAACCTAGGTAGAGCCACTCCAAACCCCTAGTATCTACCTGATTAGGTACTTTTTGTTTTCTGTGCTTGCTTATGTTTTGTACTAACCCTTCTTGTTGTGTTTTGATTATGATTGCATTACATTGCATTTGCATCTTAGGAAAGAGATATGGATTCAAATCCAATTACTAAATTAGAAAGCTTGTCATGGAATACGAATTCCTTGATAAAGTGGAAAACAATACGACTTCCCAAACATATTCTGAGAAACACAAGAATGGCGATGGAAGAGTTCGTGACCTTGCTTGGTGGCCTGGGGATTCGAGACGATTGTCCAAAAGCCTTCAACAAGCTGACGAGCCTTATGAAGATGGGCAGATGATGGATCGCGACCAAGATCAAGAAAATGAGCTAGCAATGGCATCTATTGGTGAGATTACCTCAAACATGCGGATGAAGAAAAAATCGATGTTGTTTCTTGGAATATGAGGGTAAGGTCGTACATGTATCCATTTTATGTAAGGGAATTTGCTTTCTAGAAAAGTTTCCTAAATGTAATTGAATCAGAATCAACGTCTCTTTAGGCATTCATTTCACGCATCTGCATCACATTGCATCATATGCATTAGATTTTCACGAAGTGACCCTAATTATGTAAAATTATTTCAGCTAATCTGGAAAACCAATCAACCAAACATCCTTACGGTACTCATCGCAAAGCCAAAGAAATGGATCAAAGATTAGAGAAACTGGAGCAAACGCAAAAAGAGATGCAAGACCAGTTACAGGTGCAAATGAAAGAACATATGGAAAAGATCCAGAAAGACATGGCACAAAAGATGAAGGAGTCTCAGGATGAACTAATGACTAAATTGACACAATTAATAACCAAGGGAGTGGATAAAGGGAAAAATCTTGTGGTTTGCGATGAAGAAGGAAACAATGATGAGCCACTTTTTTCTCCAGGATACACGCCTCCGCAAGCGCAAATTCAGATTGAACCACATCCACGAAGATCTTCTGTTTCGATTAGGCCTCAGCACTTTCAAGGTGACGCTTCAATACCGAAGAACCTTCAGGGCAGATCTGGTTCTAGTCCTGACGATAATCTGGTTGTCTCGGACTTCGATGAAGTAGCGGAGAAAGACAAGATGAAGGAGGAGTTACCAAAGCAGTTTGAGGAGAAATGGAAATGGATTGAAGAGAAGTTTAGGGCGATAGAAAGTATCGACGGCTATCGGGGAATAGATGCGAAAGATCTGAGTTTAGTTCTGGATTTGGTGCTTCCTTACAAATTTAAGATGCCGGAATTCGAGAAATATAATGGGACCAGCTGCCCAGAAGCTCATATTACTATGTTCTGTAGGCGTATGGCCGGATACGTCAACAACGACCAACTGCTCATACACTGCTTTCAAGATAGCCTCACAGGGGCAGCGTCTAAGTGGTACAATCAAGTGACGCGTATCCAGATTAGTTCTTGGAGGGATTTAGCACAAGCCTTTATGAAACAATACAGTCATGTAGCTGATATGGTCCTTGACAGAATTACCCTTCAAAATATGGAGAAAAAGCCTAATGAAAGTTTTAGGCAATACGCACAAAGGTGGAGGGAGGTCGCTATCCAAGTTCAGCCGCCACTCCTAGAGAAAGAAATGACGATGCTCTTCATCAACACATTGAAGGCCCCGTTCATCACCCACATGTTAGGAAGTGCTTCGAAGAGTTTTTCAGACATAGTCATGAGCGGTGAAATGATTGAAAGTGCCGTGAGAAGTGGAAAGATTGATGCTGGA